>NW_009593204.1:10786-55846 GCF_000690535.1 Cariama cristata
CCTTTCCACAGGTTGTTATAATTAACTTCTGTGTAGGCCTTTTCCACATGTAACAATTTTGGAAGTTAGACTTGCAAATTAAGTGAGCTAGTTTAGCTTTCTATGCCTACCTTATAAGTAGAAGTTGATTGACTTTATTGTTACAGAAAAGCTGAGGACGTTCCCTAGGGCCACTAACAAACTTCCAGGTAACAGTAAGTATGCAGTAAAGCATTAGTCTCTGAAGTATTCATGCATATTTAATGGTAAGGAAAGAAGAAAACTCAGCATTGCAACCAATCCAAACCTTTGGCAAGAAGGAGTTGAGAAAAAGATCATTGAGTTTGCAAGATGTTTTTGATCAAATGAAATAAAAAGTGCACTACTAAAAGTAATTAATATAGATTAGCACATCATGTCTGTTAAGAATTGTGTCGTAGGTCCACACAACCAAACGGAAGTTCACTGTCAAGCTTGGGTTTTTAACTGTCTTGTTGAGTTATCCCCGTTCAGCTGGCCCTTTGCCTTGTCTTTTTGTAGATGTGGGACCTCTGTTTTCTTTTGGTGCTGGTACTGAGTCTGAAAGTCACAGAATCCTTGCTTAAACCTGTAGTGCCCTGGAGCTGCCTAAATCGCATCTAAAATAGACTATTGACCTGGGAAATAACTAACTAGCATTTCTAACCAGTGTAGCCCATGTGGGTACAAGACTGAGAGTCTTGAGTCAGACTGCCCTTTTAGCAAAGTCTTCATCAGTTACAGACCAGAATCTTGTTTTGATGTTTATGAAAGGTTTGCTATTATGATCTACCAGGCTTCATTTTGTTGAGTTTATATCTGGTTATTACATGCTTTTCTTAAACAGTTATCTATTAATATTAATGCTTAACAGTCAGAATTCTCTGTGTGAAATTGTAGTGTGAATTTTTATGTTAGTGTTGACAGGTGGTTCCTGATATTGTCCCCCTCCCAGCCCAAGTATTCATTTCTCTCTCTATCTTGCTGCTTAACTCCAGGTTAGACAGTACAGTGCAAATGCTCCATGACTCTTGGCCTAAAACAAGATTTTAATCCATTTTGTCAGCTGAAAGAAAACAAGTGAAAAGTAAGTGAACAAGGATGTATACAGAAGGCATTTTTCAGAGAAAGGAATTTGATAAATAATAAGGTTGTATAACAAGAATTCACTTGCTCCATCAGGTGACAGTTAAAAGCATTTTCCATTTTTTTGCAACTGGAAATGTAAGAAAGCTATGTAGCAAAAGAAATAGACTTGGTGATGAATGAAAGCTTTGCCATTCTCTAAATATTTTGTCATGTAATCACTGACATAAAAATAATTGCAGAGCTGTTGGGGTACATTTTTGCCTTCCTTATTTTGCAAACCTTTATTTTTCTTTTGCACTTCTGACACATTCCAGTCAAGAGTTTCAAAGAAAAAGGACTTTCACTCTATTTTGTCTATGTAACAGTTCATCACCCCGCTGATTTATATGTGCAAAGTATTTGCATATGTCAGATTTAAACATACATAGTTTTGGAGGCACAGTAAACTTTGCAAGTTGACATACAAAGTTAGCCTCAGTAAGACAGCTGAAGATTCGGTCCCGTGTGTCTCTTCTATAGCAAATTAGTGCACTGTATCTCCTTATGATATTCTAGAAAATGAAGACAGAAAAATGATATTATCAAAGTTTAAAAGGTGTGGAACATCAGTAGACTTTTTTTACCATTTCCCATACCTAGGATTCAAATATCAAATATTTCTTCATATTTTGCATTTATATTGATGAGATTAAAGGTTCAAAACTGATGAAGCAAAGAGTTACTGGGCTTGTTCCTGTTAAATCTAACATTTTTTTAATAAACTCCAAAAATATATAAACTCTTCTGTGAATCATTTCTTGGTGAAAAGCAGTGTTTTCATTTATCTGTCTAATGAAGTTGCTGAGGAGGTTCACATTACAGAGATGCTGTCATGAAAACGCAAAGACTTGTGGGTGACATAAAGCCATTCTAACATACGAAGTATGGGATCATTTTCAGGCAGACTCTAAACAACTTTATGAATTAATCATTACCTTCAGGTAGGATGGCACTGTGATGTGTATTGCATTTTCATACAAATGGGAAATAACTAGCCCAAAATTGAAGGCTTTGGTGCTGTATTCCTAAGGAACCATGCACTGGTGATATATGGGAGGTCTCATTTCCTCTCAGTCAACCTTTAGAGATGTTTCTCTGTAATTTCACGTTGTTCAGTCTTGTGTCCCTAGTAGTACATTTATATGTTTTTGTAACTAGAAGCACTAACAGTAGCTGCATGATACGGACTAACTAGTGGTAAACTGAGGGCTGTTTGACTCCTCTGTCCGAAGAAGGCCACGGTGAAGCCTAAATTTTTGTCCCTGAATTCTTCCATCTGTCATGCACTCAGGTGACCCTGTGGTGAATTAGAGCTGGAGAATGTTAAGCTGGTGTTCCAGGTGTTCGTTGCCACTAGGTCAAGGAGATAAAGTTACTCAGCTTTTCGTCTAATCCAAAGTCGCTCTCTAAGCGTTCCTGGCTGCAAGTGATCGCTGTAACTCTGTATCCTCTCTGCTCTATCTGATCTCTTTTTTTTTTTCCTTCTTTGTACTCTCTATAATATGCCTCCCACTCGCTCTTTTAAATCCTTTTGGTAGGAGGTTAATTACAAAAATGTAGCTTTCCATCCTTGTTGGGTTCAAGTTGTCATTTGTTCTTTTTATATATTATTCATTGGGGATTTTTTTTAGCAAGGTGTGGATGAGTATGCTACCATTGTTAATGAGTATGTTGAACACTTTAAGACCTAGTGCAGATTCCTCTGGGACTTTACTGATGTCCTCTGTCCAGTGATAAAAATTACTTGTCTATTTATTTTACTTTGTTGTTGTATCTTTTAAACAATGATTTATCCATGTAAGGACTTTTCTTACCTGATGGCAGATTCATTTCTTTTAGGGTATCTAGGGGGTGACCTTGGCAAAATGGGCTTTTGATATTGAATTGGCCCATATCAGCTAGGTCTCCTTTGTCTGCATACCTGTTGACCCCTTCAGAGACAGATTAAGACATTACTTCTCTTCATGAAAGCTGTGTTAACTTTTCCCTCTATAATTATGCATCCAAGCTGTGCTAATCACCTTTTTTTGAGTAATAGGAATTACCCTCATACGCTCTTTCTCAGTTTTCTGTTCACTACACTGAATTGATGATAGCATATGAAAAGTAAATTGATACAGCTCCTGTCCTACTTGGTGAAAGTATAGAATTTTAATTTAATGCCAACACAATATATTGAATCAATTGCGAGTGCAAAGAGACAGAATTCCAATTAGAGTACCAGCTGATTCTTTTTTTTAGCATGGCTATCTGATTTACTGCATTTAAGCATAAAACTTTGATAGAGGAGGATTTTTGATGACTTTTTTTTAAATACTTATTCATTGAAATCATTGACTATTTGGAGACTGCTTCTTAAAGAGAATCAGAGAGGTAGCAGTAATGCTAACAATTAGGATTTCAGGGGGTTTATTAATATTTTTGGTGACCAATATTTGTTAGTGATGTGCAACAGTATTTCCATATTTGCCAAGTGCTGGTTGGCAGCATGTCATGTTCCTCAGTTTCCGTTTGGAGTTGAGTACTCTTCTGATCGTTTTATCTCTGAAAGGAATTAACATTTGCTTTAGTTTGGATACTAGCTCTTGGAGGATGCGTATCATTTAAACTAATAGGATACTGTGTTATGAGGCATGATTCTTTTGTTTATTGAGGCGTTGTCATTGCCAGTAGCAAACACTGTTCTGCTGTCGTTTCATCACCACAGTCCTAGTTCATGGCCAATGCATACAGAATTGGCAGTCTTGAAAACAGAGATAAATTTCCATGTCTATGTTTAACTTTGATTTGTTCTCACACTTTTGCTATAACCTCCTCCCACTGACTGTAAATCAGTAAGTGAAAAGCACACCGTGTGCACTATCTGCAGGCAAGCATTTGATATGGTTGTAATTAATTGACAGCATTCCTATAGTATGCTGATAAACAAGATTAGTGCCCTTCTCAGGTCCACTTCTACTCACAGTGAAGTCAGTAAGAGTTTCCCTTCTTTTGCATTAAGGATGCAAAAATATGATCCTAAGAGAGAATTCACTGAATGAAGAGCTGTATGTGAAATACAAGACAAATTCTGTATTGAACTGCCCTCTGTAGGACTCCATTGTCTTTGAGTAAAGTGGAAGAAAATCTAGTAATTTATCTATCAGTGGGAAACAAGGATATGTCTGCAGGGTTGTGAATTTTGAATTAAAGATTTACCTCAGTTGTGGTGTCTTCAGATTGTGATAATACATTAAATCATTTTGCAATATAATCAATGGACCAAGTTAATACCAGTCTGTTAAAAATGATAATTAAGACAAGTAGTTTTGTAGTAGGAAGGTACTAACTTGAAAATAAATTTTCTAAGGTAAGATCTGACATTAAAAAGGAAGTAGACTTTCAGTGGACTACCAACTACTGGCATGTCAAAATCTTGTGGCCTTGGAAAACCAAATACATTACTGCAAAACTTTCTCTGACATATTTCCATCTTTCACACTTACCCAACTGATACACCTCCTATGTATAATGGTCAGAAGGAAGCAGGATCAGGAAAAATAAAAGCACATGATCAAATGCTGATGGCAACATAATAGCTGACCAGCATGTGAACAGAGGGTAAGGTTTGCATGAGGAAGATACAGTTTTAGATTGCACATGCTTATATCTTGTTCCCGGAATGCTGAAGAACTCCCTGTTACTATTTGTATAATGCAATGCCAGAAAAAATCACACCTAGTTTCATGGTTCAAGCAAGTGCTTTTTGTTTTACTCTCCCATAAAGTACTACAAGTCATTTTTGCATACGACACGCACATTTATGTTATTTAACTCTGTTCTATCAGAGGACCAAATTATGTTAGAAAATTCAAGCTGTTTCCTAGGGATTTCTTTTAATAAAATTGTGGCACAGATGATTTGATGGATGGTATATAATATGGACAAAATGACACAAGATGAAGCAAATTTTTGTCTGGTCAGTAGATATCTAGGAGAGATGAGCCTGTCTTGGTAAGCGCTAATACATTTTTCTGGCACTTGTTACTTTACTGCCTCATCTTCTTTAGCAACTGAGTTAACAGTAAAAAAAACATTCTTTATGTGGACCTCTATTCTGGCACTTAGACATTTTCATTGTCTTCTGTTGATACAAAATCTTAAAACCTATCCTTTTCAGGAGAAAACCTGTTTTCCTCATGAGAAAATGAATGCATCACATGACCACCAACGCAGGAATCCTAGCAGTCTCAGTTATGATCCACATTCAAATAGGAATGACATCAAGAGATGTTGGGACCTTTTTGTTTTGCTGATCATGATCTCTTGTAGTGGCTGTCGTCCTGAAAGTGATGGCCCTTGGAGGCCTTCACTACCAGTAATGGGGAAAATATGCAAATATAATAATCTTCTGAATCATCTTTTATAAGGCATTACTGTAGTCTGAGACTGAATTAGAAGCCACCAAAACATGCAGATCATGTTTGTGTGAGTGACAGAGTGAGGGTGTCCCTGTGTTTAAATAGGGCATTACTGAAAATAGTACTATTCCAGCTCTCCATGGGAAAGTACTTTCTGTTCAGTGAGATGTTTTCTTTCTCTACCTAGTCATCAAAAACACCATCAATCCCATTTCCAGTGAGGCAAGCTTCTGTGGAATGTGACGTTTGTTATTTCCCTTACCTGATAAGAACTGTATACCTAGATTTGCACAGAATGTAACACATACTTACTTTTTGTTTAAAAAATTTTCTTTACTCTTGAAAAGGGCTTGTTGAGGAGAATTTAGCCCCCAAAAATTTATTTTTTGGCTAGATGCAGGAAAGGTAAATTCACTCTATCGTTTTTGAGCAACTTAATGCAGGGAAGCAAGTAGGAGTGAGCCTGCTGGAGTCATGAGATAAAGTATGTGGTTGGGAATAATTCAAAGGTAACCTCCCACTAGTATTTCTGCATCTGTTGAAAAAAAAGAACATTATTATAGCGCACAGCTCTCAGGTGAAATTTCAGAATTTATATATAACAGAAATATAATATACTGTGCATATTATAATCATGCTACCAATTTACTGAATGTTTTTGGTGGAATTAACAATGTAAAATTAAAATCTATATAGGCTATAAACATATTATTCAATCAGCTACCCTCCTGAATCTTCAGGCTTGATCTTCTTTTCTCTGCATCCATGGAATTTGTACAGGCATGAAGAATTTCATACTAATGTACAGAACTGATTGTCAAGCAAGATCCAGTGAAAAGAGATGGTAAAACTTTTCCCCCCTCAATATTCATAAGTGTAATTGCATCACAGAGAGATCATTGCATATTTGGATATAAAAAGAAGCTTTCAAATCTTATAGAACTAATGTGTCATTTTTATATTACTTTACATGGTTTCAGTTTGTCCTGTAAAATAAAATGCTTTTATTCTTACCATTTATTTTTTTTGCGGTTTCTATGAGCTTAAACATTTAGGATGATCCACCAATTCAGTTTGAAGTACTAAAGGGGACGTATTCATTGCAAGTATTAGTACCATGGTATATAAAAAAAAACCAAATTAATAGTTTGAGTCATGGAGGTTAAAAGGAATTTTAAGTGCTTCTTTAATGAGGACAGACACTAACATCTTTTGATACCTTGTATCAAATTTAAGTAGTATGCCTATCTGATATACTATTATAGTGGTGCCCGCTAGTGCTTCCATAATTATGGACCTGTCAGCATTTCCATTACAAACCCCTATATTACAGCTGAAAATATCACTCCAGGATGAAGTTTTTTACAAAGGCTTTCAGCCTTGAACGAAGAAGCATTCAAAATTAATTTTGCTGCTTCTCCAGTTTAAATAATGAAGTTTTGCTGTTGCTTACTCTACCCTGTATTAATGTCTTTTCTTCAGGGAAAAAAACCTCACAGAGTCAAAATACTGATGTTTGTTTCCTGTAGCATGAATATAACACATCTAAAAGATAAGAATTGAAAGTTGAACGCTTTTATTTAACCACAAAAAGGAATAATAATAAAAAAAAAGCAGAAGCAGCAGGAAAAAGTACATCTGCAAGCTGCCACTCTTGAGTTCATACCCACTTCATCTGCAACCTATCTACAAAGATTTCAGTAGCCTATATCCTTTTTCATATATTCTCAAACAGCAATGAAATTATAATTTCATTTTTTATCGACATAGGCTGGTTTAAAAATCATTATTTAAGGGTTCAAGGACGAGCACTTAGAATTAGAAGGTGCCAAAATTAACATTGCCCATACAGTGTTGGTTTACCTCGCTTTTGAATATATTTTCCATAAAACTGGTTCCTGGAAAGGCTGGGTGGTACTCAAGTGAACATGGCTTTTCATTATATAATTTCTTTTGTCTTGTTTTCCAGTAACTTATTACCCATCTCTGAAGTTGGAACTATCATGATTTTGAGTGATGCTTATCATTAAAGTGTCTGAATGTTTTACTAAACATTAACCAATTTATTTTCAGTACTCTTTTGTAAAATTAACAAAATTTTCTAAATTTGCAGATGAGAAGCATCTGTATTGAGACATGATAGTTGAAAATATTCACTTATTTTGAATATTTAACACTTGGACCCTGATTTTTCAGAGTGGAATTATATAGCCCATTTAAAACACAATTCTTATTGACTTTAGCTATCTGGTAAGTATTTAGCATTTCTTTGAATCAGATCTTTTGTGTCAAGTGGGTACCTCGATGATGAGGAACAAGGAGATAGCAATGGCTTGTGAAGAATTTGGGTTTAAACAATTTGCCTTGTGTTACCCAGATTTCTTAATTTCTGTGGTTTCTCATCCTTATGCCTCACAACTGCGTACTGTTGTGCTGGTGATGCCCAGAGGATATGTGCTGATGTGGATTCTTCAGTTCATATGACCTTGAGCTGGCACAGTTTTCCTTTCCCAGTATGTTTTTCAGCTCTTCAGCAAATGGAGCAGAAGCCCTATGTAAATTCATCTGCATTAGTATGCAGCTGCCTCAAATAGGGAAAAAAAAAGTGGTACATGGTTATTTAATTGTGCCGTAGTGTTTATGTACACAAGCACATTAATAACCAATATGCCATCCATCACTTTTCTGTAACTCTTGAATGCCTGCCTGGCTGTACAAGCTTGGTAAGATTTCCTTAAGCACAGCTTTTGTTTGTAGTTATTTGGGGGGCTTAAATGTTCTGACCAAAAAAAGCTTGACTATATGGCCTAATGTGAGCTACTGTCTGTATTATCATCAGTGTTGGAACCCTGAGATGCACTGCACAGACTTCTGCACTTCAGATAATGGAGGGTAATGGATAAAATAATAATTTAAAATGTACATGATGACATATGATAGAAGAGAATAAGCAATAGAAAAAAAAGGTGTGATAACGTACAAGGAAAACATGTATCCTATATATAGTAGGATCTGTGAGAGGCTTGAGAGTGTGCAGTAAGAACATAATATTTTGATAATTCTTCTGGAAAGCTCTAAAAACCTTCTGTTGAGAATATGGAACTGTATTTGCAAAGGCTTACATTTAAAGGTTTATATTTTGCCAAGGGGCTAAATATGAATAGATTTTCATGTGAACAGCATAAGATAAGTCTTTATGCAAAGACTACATGTCTGTTGAGTTTCAAGTCCCTTTTCTAGCCCACTCTAGGCGTGAGAGCCTTCCAAAGAAAAAAAAATTACAACATTCATTTCCAATACAATGAATCTTTTTATTTAATAATTACTATTATTCTTACCAGCAACTGAAACATTCCTGAGCCGTTTTGATCACAGTTTCTGAGCCTAAAGTAGACACAGTAAAACATCATTGCAACTAAAATTTAGTGGAGTTGTTAGCAACAAGAGAATAATCTCTTCTAATGGAAGTTGTCAGCAAGCTTAATGATAGGTAATCTGTTACTTTCTCTGCTTATACTTTAGATATGTATCTCTTCAGTGTAAGTTGTTCATTTTCATTACTATTACTGATGGCATAAATTTTAAATACAATTCTGTTAACAGAAAAATACTGCTACTTATTTACACAATATACTGCCTATGTCAATGTTAAAATAAATAGTTGATGGTAACGTGAACTTGTATTTTACTTAACTGGCAATGACCTGCTACAGTATCAACAGCATTGCTAGTAATATAAACAGTACAGCTAGTAAATACACAACACATTCACTAAACTGACTTCACTGGAATTATTGTCAGAGCAATATTTTATTGTGAAATTGGCAGCTGCTTATGATATTTTAAGCCAGATTCATCAAGACAGTGGCTCCCTTCAAGTCAAATACAGATCAGCAGGAGATGAGAATGGTTATTTGGCTTCAGTTATAAGCTCATTTATCTTCTGTTCCAAAAAATAATAATAAAACAAAAGTCAAAGTTAGCAAAAGTTAAGGAGCTAAGAGTATAGGTACGCTTCCGACTGCAATATTGCGGGCAGTTATCGACACCTGGATTATCTGCAAATGCTAGCCTGGCTGTTGGAGACAATCTAGCCATGGCAGCACACAGCAATTCAGCCAAACAGATTAGCCCACACTGAGCTTGCACTGCAGTAAATGTCTGTATTATTTTTTTATTATTTTCATGTTGTTTCATAGATGAGTTATTTGCTAGCCCTTAAATCTCATCTTCTTTCAGCATCCTCTTCATATAACCTTCTAAAGACACATCTAATCTTTCATTTGAAGAAAATCTAAGGTTGTTCCACTTCTTTGAGCTTCTCACTTATTAGGTATTCATACAGATCTTTAAGCTGATGGTATTCTCTGAGAGGCTGTCTAAAATTAATTTCTTCTATGTTTTACTGTATTTCTGAAAGGATAAAATATTACATTTTTGTTCCTGGTTTTGTATTCTTGCAGGGGCAGTTGCAGTTTTAGGAATTTCCACGAGGTTGTTGTGACATCTGGAAAATTATTTTGAAGCCAATATACGATGGTAATTCCTTTAATGGCATTTTTTCTTTCTGATGTCATTGGAAGGAGAAATGTCAGTCAGATAGCTTCAATGAAACATTTGATCTACGGATGAGTGGAGAGGCAAGCATGTCTCTGCAAGTTTCCCTTTGGGATTGCTTGCATTTCTGGACTTGAGAAAATGCATATTGTGCTCTGTCGTTGCCCTGAATGCATGTCTTCACAAAGATGAAATAGTAGTACCTCAGTGACATCTTCCAGTTAATCATGTGGCAAATGTGCTATAATGTAGAAAACTGTTTCACGTCATACTGACTTCACAAACACCTTAGCTGCAAAGATAAAAGCAGCCATTTTGTAAAGGTTGATAGTTTTGTGATCTAAACCTCACCAATGGATAGAAAGGGAAAGAAAATAATCTAAAAATGGAATGGCAAAGAAGAATAGTATAGTGTTTCAGCCCTGTGTGATTACCTTTAATAGTAAGTGGAAAACCAATGCTAGTTTTATCTTCATGATGTAATGAAATCACTGAATTTTCATTTCCACAGGTCAAAAGAAATAATTAGGAAACTTGATCCCTCATAGACATTTATTCATATGAATGAATCTTTAGTCATTCTGGTTGTCCGTGTGACAGGGAAGTCATTTGTCGAATAGTTGGGGTTAACTGTCAGGGCTTTGTGGCAGAGTAAAGGACTAGAATGTCAAGGTAAATAGCAAGCCTCAAATTCAAACCTTCTAGCTACAGAGGAGTACGTTGTGTCTCTGTAGCATACATTATGGCTTACAGGAAAAACATAAGGTCTTTTTTAAGAAAACAGCCTTACCAAATTAAGGCAGCATACAGAAAGCTCGGTTCTCTGATTTGTGTGGGCTCTGGCACAGAAAATGAAGTGACCTTCAGGGAGTCAGCTGCAGTTAGCACAGTCAGAACCTAGTCCTGTTGTCACTGCAGCTGTTTCCTAAATTTTGTTTAGGAGGCCACCAAAAGGCCATCAGATCTATAATGCTGTGTAGTCATCCTTTTTCTCTCTACCATTTTGTGCGTAAAAAAGAAGTTGAGGAAGGTGGAAGACTGATAGGAGAGCTGGATCTGCTAGTTTTGCACCAGTTGGAGGCAACTGTGACACATATTTGCTATGTGTGGAATTCTCTGGTGTTCGTTAAGGCAGTATAGCTGGATAATATAGGAAAAACTAGCAAAGATGAATACAAGGCTGAAATTCTGACTTCATTTCCTCCCTTCCACACGTTATAATTCAGGTGCTATAATACAAATCTACTTGTTCTCAGGAACTCAGAAAGAGATAGGCAGTGGGAAACCTCTGTAAAAGAAGAGCTCTGACCCTTCACTAAATTAAATTGAATTAAACACACTCTTTGCCCTTTTGGAAGGCTTATTTGGTTGTTGAATCTAGGCCTTTGTATTTTATGTTGATGGTCATTATGTGTTTGTGTGTTAGAAATTATTGGAAGAATAAGAAAATAAAGCCATAATCAGTCAGGCTTGCCAGACTCTGTAGTTTTAGTATCACTAAATGCCATAAGAAAATGACATGAAAACACTGTATTGTCATCCAGTGGCCTTGAATGCAGTCTTGCATCTTTTCTTAAAAAAAAATGAACTTTGTTTTGCAACACTAAGTCCTCTTCTGTGTTGAGGCCTCACTTTAAACATCTTAAATATTTTTAAATAAAATTTACTGATTTTGCAACTTAAATTTGCAACTTGAAGAAACAACTTGCAATCAAAAAGTTTGGTTTGATTTTTAATTTTTTTTCTCTTTTTGGCATTAAATATTATTTTTGAGACCACTGCATTATCTGTTCTATTTTATTGTAATACCTGGGGTGCTTTTTCTTTACAAAGTAACTTCATTTATATATCTCAGTTGTTTATTTGCTGCGAGTTGTTTGGACATTGCGATTATATCAGGTAGCTATTGAGTTATTCAGAGTCATGGTAAGAGAATGGGCACATGACAGGTTTAGTTTAGTCAACTAGAGTATACGCTTCCGGTATGTAAACCCCTAACTGCTTGTACACATGCATACATCCCACTGGAAATGCCAGATTTCTTCCCACATATTGCCCTACTTGTCAGCATTTGTGCTCACAGCAAGACAACCATTTGGCTCCAACAGAAGTAACACTGCAAGCTTCCCACAGAGCCCAACTGATAGCTGGCTCTCAGTGATAGTTGTGACCAGTTAAGACAGCCATTTGTCATTACCATCCTTTCAATCAGAGTAGAATTTTATGCGTGTGTTGTTTTTTTTTTAACTAATTTTATGCAGACTGGATAGAAGAAAAGATTCAAGAAGTGCTGTTTAGCCTGGTTGTCTGTGGTGGCAGGGACTGGCTTTGATAATCCAAGATTGGGAAGCAGGTATATCCTGCAGGTATATCCTATATATAGGAAGATGCAGCTGAGGAATATGCCTACTCTGCTGTGACAGTGTGTAACTTTAATTTGTCTGTCTGAGGTGCTGGGTAGGAGTTCAGCCATGGCAGCAAGGAATTCACAGTGCACTGCCTACCCAGATGGTTATCTACTTCTCAGGAGAATTGTGCAGTCCACGCTGAGCACAAGGCAAAACAACAACAAAAAAGGAGGGATAGAGAATTTAGGTTTCAAAGTTAGATAATTAACCGTTAACATTCCTTATGTGTATTCATTCTATGCAGTGAATGTGAGAGAGGGAAGAATGGGATATTACAAAGATTAACGAGTGGCTGGAAAGTGACAGTGTGGATCCTGCAGTAACAGTTTGCCATGAGCTCCCATTAAACATACTTTCTGAACTACCTAGCTAAAATATTCCTAGACAAGCTCCAGACCCCAGGCCCTGCTTAAAATACCGCATTCCAGAGTTTTCCCTGTTTTGGGAACATGTAGTAGGTAGTGTGACATCCCCTCCCTCCCTCACCACCCCAAAGGCTTTCATATGTGGAAGAGAGATTTACATTAAAACAAATCTGAGAAACACTGCACTAGAGCACTTCAGTTTGTTAGACAGGAAATTCTTCAACATGCATTTGCCTAGCCTTTGAGCTGTAGAATAAAGCACTGAGTATTCATATTAAAGTTTAGCATTATCTGGTTAACAAAACTGTTAGTTCATAAAGTTTTTAGAATAAAAAATTCTTTCATAAAAATGTTTCACTGTCACATGCCCGTAGAAATAGTAGAAACCACCAAAAGCAGTATAAAAGCAATGTTTGAACTTAAAAGTAATACTGTTATGTACTGTTATGAATGTTTGATTGAACAACATGCATTTAAAAGTATGTTAGACTAAAATTTGATTGCTGACCAACCTGTGAGACCAGTTTGGGCATGGGCATTTTTTGTGAGATTCATTCATGCTTTAATCTTTTATTCCATCTTTTTCCTTAATTATACCTTTTTGTGTTTCCTGAGGAATAATTTACAGCCACATAGCATGTGTCAAAAAATTCTATAAACTTGGCTGAAATCTTTATTTTTATGTAAGTTTATCAAACAAGCCGATGACGAACTAGAGGAAGGGCAAGCTATGTCAACATGCAACAAGTTTTTGTTCTTGCTGTCTGCTCTTTCTGCATGCTATAAAAAATGTATTAGACAAAGAGCTTTCATTGGGTCGCCATTGCTACAGCAACCACTTCCTCTCTCCTTGAGGTTTAACCAATGACTTGTTGAGAGTTTGTTGTTTGGGTAGTAGAAGGCCCTGGGGTAGCAGGAAAAGGTCAAGCTATGTCAACATGCAACAAGTTTTTGTTCTTGCTGTCTGCTCTTTCTGCATGCTATAAAAAATGTATTAGACAAAGAGCTTTCATTGGGTCGCCATTGCTACAGCAACCACTTCCTCTCTCCTTGAGGTTTAACCAATGACTTGTTGAGAGTTTGTTGTTTGGGTAGTAGAAGGCCCTGGGGTAGCAGGAAAGGAAGCAATGATATCTTTTTAACTGTATTTTTAGACTATGGTGAGGGTTTTTTTTGTTTAGCTTTTGTGTGTGTGGTTTTGTATGGTTTTTTTCAGTTATTGAGGTCTACAGCAGAATGCTTCAGATTAATTCTCTGACTTTGTACAAACCTTTTTCTAAGGTGTATGCATTTAAAGTCTTTGAGCTATATGTTTTCCATTTGAAACATGTGTCTTTGATAGCAGATTATATCCCAGGGAACTTGTATAAACTGTAATCACATGACTGTCAGAGCACTGTGCTGTGGTCTGAAGGAAGAAAACCAGGTTCTCTATAAAGAGATCTTATCTATTTATACATTTTGTTGTTATGGTTTTCAGCTTTATTCCCTCGTGCTACTGTACACCATGAACTCTTATACCCAAAGGATACGTTCCAAATGACGCAGCTGGCTCTAACTAATGAGGAAGTGGTTAACTTTGGAGTAGAAAGTGCAGAAAAGCTTTTTGTTCACTTACGTACAAAGCTCTCTGGAGTCAACAGGAGAGTCTTTCCATTGAACTCAACAGGATCTGTTCCAGCCACAGTGGCTGTTTGGAAACCCCTGTAGCAGAAAGTTTGAACACCAAAGAAAATTCTTTGTGGTGAAAGATATTCCCACTTACAAGCATTGAGCAATTGTTTTATCTGTTACTTGTGGTATACAAACTACCTCAGAAGAGTACAAAGTCCAGCACAGAACCAGGAGCTACTCATTCCTCTGCTATCGCTCGTGATCATTACTGCTACTGCTGGTATCCAGCAGAGGCAGGGCAGGAATGTCTGTCCTTCAAGAGTGTTTTAGTTCTCTGGTATACTGTCAAGGCTCCATTTGTAGCACTGGATTCTCTTACATGCTGCATATCTTCACTGATAAATTGCCAGCTATGATTTACAGCTCCTGTATAACAACAGTGTAGGTATCTCTGCAGAATATAGAGGTATTTATTTGCTATATAAGCTTGAGAAATTATATCCCATTTAACCCAAGCACACGACTTTAACTCTTGTTAGTATGAGTAACTTCCTTAGAGAAAGGTAATTACCTTTCTGTGTGTATGCTTATAATGATGTATTTTGACCATGTGAAGTTTTGAGGGATTATGTTTGGATGCTTATAAATGTTTGAGTTTTTAATGAAATTGTTGTAAGTTGATTTGCAGTCCTTCGATTTACTGGATTCATCAGAATAATTATGTTGTGTTATTTATAATATATTATGGCAGACAGTGTGCATTATTTTGGTATCAGCTTTAAGATTTTCACTGCCATTTTGCAGATACAATAATTAAAAGTGCATGTGAGAGAATATTGCATTTGAGATTTCTGTAGCAGGATTTTTTACATTCATGCACTGTAAAGACACAACATATTTTAAAAGGTTTTATTTCTCTAATCTTCGTAAGTATGATGAACCTGTGCAATTCTTCTGTATTGGTTAAAATCTGCAGTTTTGTTGTAGTTTTCTGTACCTCCCTGTGTACTGTTTCCAAATTCTGTTCCAGAGGAGATGCTGGTTGTGTTTGTCATGTCCTAGACTTTCCTTACAGGATTCCTTTGGGATCTGGCATCAGTCAGTAAAAACAGGTAAGAACTGGTAGAATGCTGAATCATCTGGACACCATATAGCTTCACATTTCTGGATTATGATAAAATCAAATTAAGCCTGTAGAGTCCCTTGGCAGTAATTCTTTGCCTTCATCCTCCTTTTATTCTACATGTGGTATTGAAAGAATGCCTGATCTGGAAGCTTTGGAGTCTGTCAGTTAGTCAGGAATGCGGTCCTTCCTGGAAATTTTACTTGCACTTACGTAAGAGCTTCCATTCTCTGTTGTGCTGGAAAGCAGCAATTCTGCTCATCTGTATACTCTAAAAGTACTTGCACCTTCAACGTGGAAAAGTTTTAAATGACAGGTTCTGTATTCTGTAATCAGTCTAGACAAAAACATTAGATGGCAGGCACATACTGTCCCGAGCATCCTCGCTTCTCCAGTATGTGCACTCCGCAGATGTCACAGTTGCATTGTGTTCTGCAGCAAACTTCACGTTTCTTGCCTGAGAGTTTATTTGGCTGCGGTTTTGGTTTTCCATAAGTCAATAGCAAGCAAACAGATTTCTACCCTAAAGGTACTACTGCATTTATTAGAGACTTCATGCATGTAAAAAAGGCATCAGGGCAAAAGGAGTAAGTTGCTACGGTAGTGACTTATTTCAAAATGGGTATTTTTTTGTCACTTGCAGATTTATAAAGTACTTGATTTGCAAATGTTTTGTTGTAATGAACTAAAACGGAAAAATTGTATCTTTTTTTGGTATTAGTTTTGAGATTTCAGTGTATCTTATAAATCTAGGAATGGAGAGGAAAGTATGTCTTCATTTCCTCCTTATATAATTCAAGTCTTGCTCTCATGTACTTCCTTTCATCAGATGACTTTAGATAACCTTAATATCTTCATCACCCTAATCTCTAGGTTAGATGCAGAGATGCAGGAGTGACCTCAACTATTTGCAGACATGGAGTTGTAACTAACATTATTTTTATCTTCAGGATGCAGGCATAAAACAAGTGCATTTTAAAAATCAAATTGTGATCAGTTTTATTTTAGAAGATCAGAAAGTAAGATGAAGTATTTGTGATAATCAAATGAAATATTCTGGACTGTGAATATATTTTTGTTTTATTGGAAGTTGGAAACAAAATTTTGCTTTCTTCTGAATAAGATATCAGAACACAGATTGGATTTGTCTTGTTCAGCTTGTAAATAGTAAGTACTAAATTCTGATGCTCAGGTTTTTTCATTTTAGATTGTGTATCCTAAGAAAGTTCTCCTTTTTTCATATTTATAAGCAGAATTCTATTACCTAAAATGCATCACGAGGAACTTGCTTGCCAAAAAATATAATTGCAGAATTATTCCCCTCTGTGATTCTGACAAAGTTTATGGAATCCTTTGTAGTCTTTTTGGTGCTTCTAAACTCAAAGTTTACAGGCAAAATTTTTTTCTGAAAGCATCAAATTCGCTGTACTTGAAAGTTGATGGTTTTCGTATGAGAGAGATTTTTGCAAGTCCCAAAAATGAGTAATTACTGAAGAAGAGTAATTAGAGAAAAGAAGCCTGAGGGGAAAGAAGTTCTACTTAAACTTTAAGCAAATACCATTAGCCATGCAAAAGGAGAAAAATAATTTCTAGACGTATGAATAGATGCACATGTGTCTGGTCCATTTATAGTTACAGATAAACCTAACTCCCAAGTCCATTTCTGCACTCTGTTGGATTTTTAAAGGGTCAAAGGATGTATGCAATTCTGAATACTCCCAGTTTAAACTGAGCTGAGTTAAAATAAATACATTTTGAAAAAGTCTGCATTTCAGAGAAGTTAACTATCTTCAAACTCAGCTTTGCGGCTCAAGCCCTTTGACACATTGCATTGTCTGGCTGTCCACAGCACTTCCTTTCTCTAGTCAACAAAATTGTGTTTAATATGCGTGGCACACAAGTTTAGTTTCTTCTCTCCCCGCCCTGCGCCCAACGAATCTTGTTTATTTTAATGGGAAAACACATAAGAGTTTTTGCTGTGTGGTTTAATAAAGCAAGCTTCTCAATCACCATCACTAATCCATGGAGAATGTTGCTCTTCACTGTGAACGAAACAGATTGATGTGTGACTCTGTGTGAAGGGCTAGTGCATGCTGCTAAAGGGACATCAGTGACGGTGATCACGAAGGAAGCCTACGCTTTTCCCTTCTGACGTTTCTTGGAATATCTGAAATGGAAATCATATTTTCCTGGAATATCAGGAAAAGAGTTTGGGTTACTAAAAAAACTTCAGTAACCTCTACAAAAATTATGTTGAAGTTTTACTTCATTTTACTGCATTCTAAGTTAAAATTTTAAGAGATTTACTGAACAGCTCCTTGAGCTGCAGCTTTCAAACTAACTACAATCTCATGAATGAATTGTGGTTAACAAATAAAATATGCTTTTGTATTGACTTAGAAAAGACATCAGTAGTATTTGATAGGTATCAAACCAGTTTTGCATTGTAAGGCAAGGTGAATTGTGCCTGAAAAGCAATAAGCTGTAATTAAGGCATGGCATATTTGTGGCTTAATCAGAGGCAGGTACTCATAAATAGGGAACAGGAACTGTGAAGAGTGTTTCAGTATGCATTACTGACAGACTGGTTGTAAGTGGTCAAGTGATATAGTAAGTCCTTTTTAGCTGTTCTTCCTGGTTTTGTGAAACAGAGGAAAGACATTTTAGATGGCTTCCTAAAAATTTATATGCATCCTTTGTAGGAAATATATGTATCTTCATAAATGTAAATAATAGAATATTATTGATATTTCTGTAAAACGCACATAGTGTAAATGGTTGAAAAATTTAACCAGCTGACTCACTGTAAAATATTGTTAATAAAAACTGATTCTTAAAAATTGTATGAGCTTGTACACTCAGGATAAACAGCTGGCTTTTTTCAATAGCGCAGCTGGTCTAGAAACATAAAATTACTACCATTTGAACAGGACATGAGCTATATTTGGCAAAACATTTGCATGAAAGCTGAAATTTGCAACTTAATTTTCGCTTATTTTAATTTTCATTGTACACCTATTAACTACAGATCTGGACCTGCTCCTCCTGATTTCAGTATCACTCGTTTAGGTTGTAAGCCATTACGTGCCAGGATACTGTAAATTTAGAGTAGGCCATGTTTCTTTAGCTGAAAATACTAGAGGAGGATACTGTCTTTCTGAACATCCGATATGTTGTTGCTGAACTGTCATTCACAGGAACTTAAACAGATACAATATCTTAAGGATGTAATTTCTTCCTTGAAAAGGCAAAGCAAACATGAAAGCAGTAAGAATTGCACTTCACAGCATGCAAAAGTCAACTGTTCCTGCTGCAACTGTTTGTTTGTGAGGCTACAAAAGCATGTTCCCATGAATTTGGGCAATACTAAAGAAGACTGCTGATGCAAGTCAGCAGATGTGTAGTGCATTGTGAATCACAGATACATGCAGGAATTAAGTGAAAGAAAAATTTCAAGCTCAACTCTAAACTTTAATTAGTCAGATTCTTTATATGTCACTAGAGTAAGTGACATTTATACCCCTAATTGACTTGTATGGTTTTCCAGGGCCTCAAATCGCTACAGTGCATCATACTTACATCCAAAGTTTAGGACCTAGATGTTTATAGTTGTTATTATAGCCTTCCTGCTAAAGCCTTCTATAGACCTTGTTCATCTGGCTGGTTTTTTAAAATGAAATTACTTTAAACAATGAATTGTATGTTAGTTCAGAAAGTACTGTTGCCTTCCTGACGGCTCATTCTGTGTTTTCCTGTTTTAGCTTTAATTTAGTCTAAGGACTACTAGACAGGCAAATTACTAGACAGGCAAATTACCACACAGGCAAGGTCAGTTCCCTCATTTGTACTGTGATGAAGCAATAGACATCCTGTAATAGGGACAACATTTTGCCAAATATTTAATCTTTACTATTCAATTGGTGTAGGCAGTTTTACACAGATTACTGTCCTGAACAGTAACGGCATTAATCACATAAAATCATCTATACACAAGATAACCCTTTGAAATACTGAACATTAATTATCTTGCATCTAGTATTTCTCACACTGTTTGTTAGTAAATAATGTCTTGATTCGTCATACGGATTCTCTTTCTTCAGTGCATGTTTTTCTCATTGCTGGGTTTTCCTGTGTTGCCTTGTTGTTCAATTCAGATGCTTCCTACAACTGATTTTCAAAACAAACTACACGTCTGATATGTTTAAACCCAAAGATATGATGACACTTGGAACTATGGCACTCACTTAATCGTGGCACCTCACTAATAATCTGTGATTAGAGAAGGTCAGTCGTGTAGATTTTTGGTGTTATTCCTTTTTGTAACGAGTCAATATTTCTGTTGTTTCAGAAGGTTGATTGATCTTTTGTATGGGTAAAAATAGATTTGCTTTTGAAGCTGATAATTTAGAAAGTTACCTTTGCTTCTGGAGCTACTTTCTCGTATTAGTGCCTCAGGGACAGCCATTTTAAAATAACAGTTCATAAAAACTTCTTTGCACTTAGGATATTTCTACATGGCAAAGAGAATGCAGTGCAAAGGTGCCTAGTTTGCTCTAAATGGCTTAGGTTAGAAACTAGAAGTCGAATAATGTATAGCATAGACTCCACACTGCTATTGAGTCAGGCTAAAGGATATTTAATATCAATTCAGCGGTAGTATCTCTGCAAGGCAGTACACCAGGCTATGAGAACACACCCCTTCTGTGTTCGCTGTTTACTATTCATGCTTTCCTTGCAGATTTTCCCAGTAGTCAAAACCAGCAGTACTCTTTTTACGTGACCCTAGCCCACAATGTAGTTATTTTACCAGGAGAATCACAGTTTCAGAAATATAAACTGCTACCTTCACACTGGTAAGTTATGCTGCATAAGAGGGACTTCCAAGTTCGAATTTACAGTGCATTTATTTTCTTCCTGCACATGGCTGTCTAGGCAAAGAGAATGATTATTGCAGTGGCAAAAAGTTTTCTGACTCTGCAATGATTACAAGTCTGACTAATTTCCCTCCATAGCAATGTAAAACTTTGAGGTGGTATAAAACTTTCTATAAAACTTCTGTTGCTTGCAGAGTAGTAGCTCCAAGAGCCGGAAGTCCAACTGAAACAAAACCAAACCAAACCAAAACCTAATTCAAAAAGCAGGCCAGATAGGAGCCAATACAAATCCACCGGCACATGAAACATCAAATACCAGTACATTGTACCTTCCTCTCTGCTAGTTAAAACCAATCTAGGAATGTTAATAACAAGGAAAACAAATCACCTTTGTCAGAACCTGGAGCTTGTGTCATGGAAAAGATTTTATTAAATTATTCTTAATAGCTATGAATCATCATCTACATAAGTATGGGGATCAGAAGGCACAATTTTGGTGCTCTATCAGCTAGTGTTGTAATTGCCCTCATGTGAGGGCTCGGCTTTAACCTCCAGATGAGCATGAGGTTGCAGTAGGCTTCACCCATTTCAGAAGGGAGACGTAATGATGTCTAATAACAATAATAACATGAAGGATTTATAGTCAGTGAGTGAGATAAGAGAAACCACTTCTATTTAAGTAATTACTGTTTAGAATTTAAAAAAAAAAAAATTACAGGTCTGTCTTGTGGTAAAAGCACTGAGCTGGAAATCACTAGATTGAGGCTAAATTCCCTGTTCTATCAGAGACATCTTTTTTAAGGTTGAGGTATTAATTTCTGTTTCAATTAATCAAATATAAAATAAGGATAATGCTTTCTTTGCCTGTCTTCAATATCTAACTGTAAACTTCTCATATTTATGGCAGTGTGGGGCTTAGGTCTTGATCGAGACCTCAAAACAATGCTTTCTAACATCAAAACAAAACACACAATAGGAAACTTCAGTGTATCCTCCTAAACAAAGATACTTACTCAAGCAAGTACACTTCTAAATGAGTTATTCCAGACTTAAAATATCGCTGTAAAATTGCTTTGAAGAGATTGCTTGGAGTGACAGGCTATGCATGTTTGGACAAGTAACTTACCTGGGGATCGCCATACTTGTCTCATGGTGGTACTTTGACGAGTAATCAGAACTTGTTTTAAATAATTCTAAACATGGAAACTATCATAGAAGTGCTGAATAGTATTCCTGTTAATATTTTTAGTAAAAAACAGCCTGAAATGAAGTCTTGGAACACATTCACCAAGGAGCACACAAAGAATCTTCCAAAGACTATGACTTGAAAATAAATCAGAAACATATCAGTCAGTTTTAAGATTGTTTTCTATTAATGGGACAGCATTCTATAAACCACAATTCCTTAATCATATTGTTACTGTTTTGCCATAATCAATGTCCTTGGATTCAGTGTAGCTAGACAGATACAACTGATGAAGAAGTTGATTCATTATATTTTATTGCTAGAAGTAAATCTTTACTAAATTGAGGTCAATGACAAAACAGCTATTGCCATCAATGGAGGCAGGATTTTGCCCTTTATAGCTGCATCTGCAAAGGAGCACATTTGTGCATAAGTACAGATCTGTTTCAGTTTAGTTGTTGCTGGTTTTCTTTTTTTTCTGTTTTACCTTTGCAATTTTCTGATGACAGGACTAGAAGCCACTGGCATGTTTTAGCATGAATCACTGTGTGAGAAATACTTTCCATTGTCAAAATGCAGTGTGCTGAACAATCATTACCTTTAATAGGTATAAAAGACATTCAGCATCTTTTGGACTCCAGCTTCTAACTGCAGGGAGGGATCTCACTACTGACTTAGAACAATAAATTGCATAAACTGAAATGGCAGCACCATCCCTGATGGTTTAGTCTAGTTATAGAAAAGTAAATGTAGATGAAAGGGTTCAACAATTCTTTTGAATATGAGAATTGCCATATAAGATGAAGCCAATGATAAATCTGTTACATTTTCTGTGAGCATTCAGATAAGAACTTCAAGGAATGGTATAAAAATCTCAGATTATTGATAGCTTTGGCATAATTTATCCTTTGCAAGAATGTTACTTTTTACATTCCACGTGAAGTTTGAAAGGTTGTACTCTAGGACTAGAATTAGATCAAAAACTGAGCATTAGTCAGTCAGGCTGAAAAAAATTCAGACTTGTTTGTACAAGAATTTCTTCTGCAGCTTCTGCTGAAGACAAAGGGAGTTCTACAAATGAAAGACGTGTAGGGTGGACCTTTTTTTTCCTTTTTTTTTTTTTACCCTTCTTTTATTTCCTCCTATCTCAAGAACACCAAAAAAGTGATTCTGATCTCACAATTTCAAACAAAATCAGATTGACCATCATTATGCTATTGCTAATATAAACCTTGTTTCTTGTATGACTGAACTCCCAATAGGCGAACACCATCTGCCTGCTGAAGGAAAAGTCACCATTGAGATAATGTCTAACTCATTAGGAATTGAGAAACATCAAGTCTACTACAAAAGCTACTTAGCAATACCCTTAGAAGTCTCTAACTCCCCATGCAGTGCATTTGTTTGTTGAAGTTCTTCCTTTGATATTGAAGAAATTTTCCCCTATTAAACTGAAGAGTTTTCAAACAAAGAGCTTTTCTTCAGAGCCAAATTCAGATCAGGTGTCACTGCATGAAATTTTACTGACTTCCTTGAAACAGTATATTGTCTTAGAAAACTATCTTACAGCTAAGAACATGGAAATTCATATTGTGCTAGAGCAACATAAATAATAGTGGCACATCAGTTTACCCTTGCAGGAATAATGAGTATTGTTTACTGCTGTAAAATGTTTCTTAAGTGGTATTTCTCCACAATATTGATAGGAACTTAGAAAAAACTGTGACTTTTTTTTCAGGCATTTAAATTTCAGCAAGTTCTAAAAGAAACATCTTTGCTTTGGATTTTAGTCATGTAAATAGAAACGTACCCTTTTTAAGAAGTTATTTTATCTGAAATAATAGTTGTGTACCCTCTGGTTTAGTAAAGTACTGTAATTTTGGAAGCTAACTCTTTCTTCATCCTGCTCTAGAGTTATACTAAAATTTTTATAAACCCAATAAAAACAAATGAATAGCACACAAAAGAGCTAAGTTAGCTACTTTAAAGTAGGTGTAAAAGTATATTTCTTTTGCAGAATTCAGCTGCTTTCTAGCAGGACTGCACAGTCATTTCAGTAGTTTTGAAAGGTGGATATTTCCACTTGACCCGTGTCAGAACCATAGGTATGGAAAGTCATTGCCTGGGGAGAGGCAACTAGCAGTAGGATTCCTACAGAAAAGCTGTCCAGGACCAGTTGTGGTGCCTTCTGTTTTCGTCAGCATCTTCCAAGTGAGAAGCATCACACTGAGCTGCCTTGGATACCTTCTGTGAGATCTTAGGTATGACTGGAGCGTGTGTGATTTTTGACTCTCATCAGAGAAGTAGAACCTTTCTTTAGGCACTGACTGCAGTTTCTGCTTGACACCACTGATCACCATCTGAAGAGTGTGGTGGGTATGCAGCTTAGCCACTCTTAACCATGTACTCAGATTGTTTTACAGTCTTTGTGATTTGATATTCTGCTAGCGTTTAATGGTAGTATGAGTTCATGAAAGTACGACAATCTCTGTTAGCAAAACATGTGGTGGTGTTATAGGTGCATATCTCTGATTCATGATGCTGGAGCAAATGAATGCTTTATAAAACCCCATTGTGAGTTGTCAGTGTGAACGTACGTTCATCTTGATGTTTCTGAGCCAATATTTCCAGCAGAAACTGAGATATCTGTATTTGACCCTTAAAACTGAGTGCAACATTGCAAAGGACTACATGGAAGTAGGAAATCAAAGCATGGAGCAGTATGTGCAATTATGAAACGTATTTGCAGACATGTCCGTGGCAAGTAGAAGTCATAACTTTATGGGATAACAAAAATCTCAATAGAGATCTCAATAGAAATATTGGCTTTATGGCAAATTGTAATTCCTCGCTCCTCTCATCACCTAACCTTTTCATGTTCTGCAGGCTATAAATTACTGATCTCTTTATTTCCATTAGAAGATAAGCACCTTATCACCTTTCCCCTTTTCTAACATCCTTATCACTCCACAGGCAGTAAGTGTCTTTATTCTCAGGTGGTCTAATTGATATATATCTAATTAAAGGCAAAGCAGTTTTTCTCAACTTGTATTCAGCTTTGAAGTATGTTGCTTTGATTTCAGAACTGAAGAACAGCTTCATGTTCCTGAAAGTTTTCCTTTCTCCAGCTGAACTAGTTGATCAAATGAAATACTCCCTCTGTCCACAAACTTTGCCTTGCCTGTGTACCAATGCATTCATTTGTTGTTAGTGAAGAAGAGAAGACAGTTTGTCATGGAATTAGTTAAAAGGTATGTGTGAGGGCTGTGACTCTTCAGAGCCTTGAGGATTAGGACAAAATGTTCAAATATGATGAGACAGAGAAGAGGAGGATTCAGTAGAGACTAAGGTAGATAACGGGATTAGCAAGAAAAATAATTTTAGGACTTATGTCTTAAATGGAGACGTTTTGTGTGAAGGAGGTACCAGAGATGGGAAAGCTGAATATATGGGCAGGAGATAGTGCCAGCATTAAATTGTTTAAATAGCATTATTCTACTTGTCATTTTAGTGAACGTCTTGGGAATATTTCTAGGTAGTGAGAGGGTAGATTCTCCAAAGTTATATAGGATATGAAGAGAAAGAATGATCATTCTAATTAAACAAACAAAGCCATCAATTCTCTCTTAATTATGAGTAGAAAGGAGAGGCAGAAACATGATGTGCGTAACACTGAGATTTCCAGGCAGTTCTAATTTGCATAGCTAGCACTTATGTAGACATTGACTAATTTTTTTCAAATATTACAAGGGTCATACAATTAATTGACCTGACCCGTATGACATTTGCTAGTTTTATGACAACTGTTTGGGTTTTTTTTTGACCCTAGTCCTCTTTTTTTTACTAGTTCCAGGAAGTTTTATGAGGGGGTTATGTTCTTTACTGTGAGGAGATGTATGAAGAAAAGTAATGGAAAAAAATCCACTGAAATTGGATTCTTCTGATCTAAATTAGAAGAAAAGAAAATAGATCCAAGGTACATCATCCTTCCCCTAGAGCACCCTTTTGTCCTTAAAGAACCTTTTTATGAACTTGAGGCATTTTTAGTACTGTGGAATTATCAGCTGAAAGGCACTTTTTTGATGCAAATCATTTGCTTCACTGTTGTAGTGTTTGGCTGTCAAGGAAGGAGGAGGTGTCCATTCAGTGCTAGGAGAAGGGAAATCCCTGTCCCCAAAGCAAATGTTTCTGCACGATGCAAGTTCTAAATTTCTTACTTTCTTGTGGCCTGCCTGCTGCAGGGCAATGAAATGGAGTTACGTGGAATTTATGAACTTCTGTAGGGAGCCTTCCACAGTCCTATTCTTTATCGTTTTTTCTAGCAAGACTGTCTTATTGGCAGTTGTTAATAAGGTCTGTGATGGTTTGGGTTTGTTTTTTTCTTTTCCCCCCCAGCTAATTGCTCTTTTGATTTGGGTTTTTGGGGCTTTTTAAAGTATGTGATAGGATTGCTGTTTATAATATGTAATATCCACAAGAATCTCATAGAGTTTTCTGAGGTCAGACTGTCACTATGCTTTTGTTTGCTTATGCTGAGCTAGTACTTGGCAGCTTGTGTAGTAGCTCAGCCATTCTCTAAATTAACAGGTTGTACTTTGCATTTGAAGTGATTGATATGATTGAAGTGATAAGCATGTATGTGCCTAAATAAATTACTCTGGGGGAGAGAGGGATCCAAATGGAGAAAACTGGATAGGTCCAAAGACAGTTTGTTGTAAGAACCGTGTTACATTCAAGAATGTGGGAAAGACTTACGTAAGAATAAAATCTCAGACCAGAAGATGTATGGGAAAGTACAATTTTTACTCTAAAGTCTTTGTTGATGAAGGTTCAAGGATGTACTTTTTGTTACATTTCTCTGGAGGCAAAAGCCCTGGTGTAGTTGCAGACATACTGAGAAAAAAATCAGTTGTGGGTACAACAATTTATTTTTCTGTGATAGCAATGTTGTATCAACCCTCCTGGGTTTTGGCTTCCTAAGTAACTCAAGCGCCTATAGAAAAAGGATCATTTAAATGCTTAAATTCATTTTAATAATATTGCTAAATCACTCATCTCAAACTTCTTTTTTGAAGGACTGAGGGTCTACGTGGGGTTTTTTTTAAGAGCTGGTCCTCCTATTTCTGTGAATCAGCAATAATTATCCTGAATCTTTTTGCAGGGCTTTATTATTTGGCATCGTGTTGGCATGACAGGAGAATCCTGTGTCCCACAGAACGTTTAGAGTTCACCTGCTGGTTAAAATCCCCTTGCATGTCAGCACGTGGAAGCAGTAGACTAATTGTTTATTTATTCTTAACTTATATGTTTATAAATACACTCTAAAAATAAAGGATTGGCCTGACTCTTTACATCTGTACACACAATAGTTTTTGCTATTTTTTTCCACAAGTGGCGCCCTGGACTTAATAAGATAATGAGAGGACCCCAACTCATAGGTCTAAATGAAGCTGCAGAAGACTGTTTTTCACTCTCGAACTACCTTTTATTTGCACATACTGCTATATCATTGTATGACATTGGCTTTTGCATACACGTGTATTACATAAAGCTAATACATTGTTCTTGATTTTGCTTTGCAGTACAGAATTGGACAGCTGTACATGATAAGCAAGCATAGCCATGAGCAGAGTGACCGAGGTGAAGGTGTGGAAGTGGTGCAGAATGAACCCTATGAAGATCCAAACCATGGCAATGGTCAGCTAACAGAGAAACGGGTCTATCTCAACAGGCAAGTGTAATAAAACTGTTTCTCTCAGCATGGGCTGTAATAAAAATTTGCAAGGAATACCCGTTCCAGGCAATATAGCCTTTCTGTTTCAAGTGGAAGGTGTTTCCATGAATACGTGCTGCTTCCTGGTAGCTTCAGGAAGAAGGAAGGTGGGATAGATCAGTGGCTTGAAGTAGAGAGATTTGTTGTCATTTCTTCTAGAGTATCTTTTCCAAGAGAAAGAATTATAACTTCAAGTTAAGGATGTACTGCAAATCAGAACTTTTTGTTTTCTTTTACACTTAACTGTTTGTCATTTTGTTTTCCAAAATTGGGGGAGGGGAAAAGCCAAAAAACTAAAAAACCAAAAACAACCACCACCACCCCCCCAAAGAAAACCAAAACCAAACCAAACCACTGAAATGATTTAAGGGGTTCTCACCTCATAATAATGTCACAAAGCCAGTATCCCATTTTTGATGACAAGAGATTTGTTTCAGCAAAGTTAATTGACATTATGAATGACCATTAGGCTTGTACAATGATGACCTTCTGTACCAAAATAACAGGCTTGAAGACACGATGGAAAAAATTGCTTTTGTTTCCCTGAAGTTCCATCATTTCTTAAAGTGAAATATGTGTCTCTTCCTGTGGTGAAATTATACTGCTGGGGATCAATGCCTCCACACTCACAGGCCAGAGATGTTTTTATATGTATGTTTGTGTCCTATGAAATATATTGCTCAATCTGTTCCCATTTTTACTACTGCTGATCTAATAACGAATATCACTGCTTTTCTGAAGTTCTTCTATTCCCCTGGGCCTGTTTTGTTTTATTAAACTTATACTCTGCAGCATTTCATAGTGGGCATAGAAACACTATAGCTATTTCTTCTACATTGCAAGTTACTCCTCTACTGCAGAACTGACATATCTAACCTTATCTCAGACTAAATTGAATCACTAGTAATGTTGCGCACACACACACACACACAACTCCAATGATACGTATCTTGCCAACATTTAATATTATTGTGATTGTAACTCTGTTCTTTCACAGGCTAGATACAGGACTTGGGAAAAATCAATAAATGTGTTCCTGTTGTAGAGCTCCCAGAAGTGGTGGGTTTTTTAATGTTTCTGGATATTTCTTTCTTTCATGTTACAAAGAGATAAGGCTTTAAGCACTGAAGAGCATACTCAGAATTACCACTTTAGGGTAATTCAGAATAACCTCAAGGACTGTGTCATAGAAGGCATGTACAAGACATACTTAGGAAGCATGGTAGTGCAGGTAATAGAACAAAGGATCTCTTACCCAAAGAAGGGTATGAACATTGACAAAGATGATCTGCATGCTACAACAGCTTGGGAAGTTTACCTAAAGCTATGGCAGATGTTTGAAGTCAGACTCACTGAGTTTAATGATAATTATGAATACTCCTTGATAATCATCACTAGATTTGCTACTTGAATCTGGTTTTGGTTCACACCACCACCAGATACTGCAGTACGATTAAAGCTTTGTGGAAACGATCAGCTGCTTTTCAGGCAACTATGGATCTCTCTGGAAGACTTCACTCATGGAGACATGCTGACATACAAGATGTGCTGAAAACTTCTCCTCTGCCTGCCTTCCTTGAGGAACAGGACTCCTTACACCTGCACAGTTCTCTCCCTCATCTTTTCTTCTTCCAGGGTTCACCGCCCTAATAAACTTGCTATCTTTGCTTCACTTCATTTTGCTCTGGACTGATCTCTCCTGAAGAAATTTGATCTTATATATTTCAGTGATGGTTTCTTGGAAAGATTTGTGCATTATTTTAATTTATCTTTTCTTGCCTGCTAATACTTTAATTCTTGCAGAGGGTCTTCTTGTGTACCAGTGGTTTCAGCTGGACTGCCATTAAGAAACACTTCCTCCCTATCTGCTGAAAGACTGAACTTCATCTGGGGAAGGAAGAAATAAAAAAAACATTTTAAAAAAAAAAGAAAAAAAAAAAGATAAAGTGATCCACAGATACCTGTGCTGCTAAAATAGAAATATTATATTTTCTTTCTCTGAGTGGACCCTTGGAAAAATTCATGTGTGTCTAGGACTGTGACTTGCTGGCAACTCTGAGTATAATGTGTGTTTTGCTCATAAAATTATTTGTTTTGGAGATGTGCTGTACCAGCGAAGATAGGTAGACAGGCAAATATGCTAAAAACAACAACAATAACAAAAAAAAGTGCAAAATGAGCAGCTGTACATTAACAAAGACATTACTAGTAAAATTTTCTAGTGCCAGTGTAAGCCTGAGTTATATTCAGAATTGTTTCCTGCCTCTGCTCTCCTGCTGGAGCATTGTTTTCAGAAGCTGAAAGTCTGCATCCTCTGGTACTTAATGTTTAGGCATCAGAGTAAAGTTTAGCAGGGGTAAGGGAGGGAGCAGAGAGATAGTCCTAAAAAGACACTGACAGAGGCTGACAAAGTAAACAAAAGATCTGATACAGTGAAGTCTATTATGCAGTATGTAAAATGCTGCTTAAAAGACTGTACACAAGAAAGGTTTATGTAAAGAAAATAATCTGGTTTTGAGCAATGTCATCAAAGAACAAAGTCAATGCACTTGACTTTGAATCTTTAGATAATGTGCTAAGGTCTACATTTTGCCTCTGGACAAATAAAATATTTATATGTAACAGGATCATGGTTAAATAAGCCTAAATGATCCAAACTCTGTATTTGCTTCAGAAATTTGCAAATATAGAAAGTTAATTTACTTTCTGCATACAGTTATCTAAACATGACTGTTTCAAACATTTACAGTTGGAAAATTGAGGTTTGAAAGCATCTACTTTAGTTCAGTAAAGATTCAGTCTTAGGCTGGATGATCTGCTCGACACATTGCCAGACTAACACAATTTTAACTGGGTCTGCCTTCCTTTGAGTGACTAGTACTGCATCTTTGTTCCTGGCAGCTTCAGTGATTATAATTGATGTCATTAAGAAAGTGTTGAAAGATAGAATTGTCATGAACTTGCCTTTCTAAAATGTATGTTTGTTCATCACTTCTTTGGTAATCTGTGTGACCAGAGTTCTGGAAATGAGACCCAAGATCCGTGGTAAAGAAAATGCTTCCACTCTTCCATAATATTATTTAATTACCCTTTAATGATCTTTCCATGTGCTGTATTCATGTCTTTCATTTCTTATTCTACTGATGTTGTACCACCGTGTTGGTAAGTTCTTTTGACAGATTGAGCTCTGAGCTATGACATAAGTTCTATTAATTCTCTTCACTTTTGTGATTTTAGTTTTCCCATCAGCAAAATGGGACTAATACTACATACCAGCCTCACAGAGGTGTTTCAAGTGATTTGTTAATTTTAACATAAAAGCTTCCTACTCAGGAGTTGGTGTTGGTAGTGCGGAAAGAACTGCGTGCTAGGCAAGTTGAACGTAAGGGTTTCGGTGCCAGCAGAGAATATGGAGGAAGAAGAAATACTCTCCAAGAAGAAATAATGGAATTGGGATCAAAGTGGACTGAAATCACATCTTTACTCAGGACCTCTTGTTAGAGAGTGCCTCCCTGTGGTTAAGGATACTGTGACACAGTTACACCTTGTATGGTCTAACCTGCTGAATTCATCTATGACCAAAGGTTTCAGGCCGTAAATTTTTAAAATCAAACCAATTTAATCTGATCAGAGGTTATTGCACTGGCACCAGTGCTCACTTTGAGAGGGGAACAGACAGACTTGGTTTTTTATCTGTTTGGGCAGAAAGCTGAGAAAGAATGTACAGTCATGACAGGAAAATACTGTTGTGAATCCAGGTATTGCTGTATCCTGTGAAACACCTGTCAAATTATGAGCACGTTTGGAAGTATCTTCTTTTCTGCAATACTCATAAGTCACAATACATTCTAATTTTATTTTTTCCTTTTATTTTCAGCAAATTGCCTAGCTGGGCTAGAGCAGTTGTTCCCAAAATATTTTATGTTACAGAGAAGGCTTGGAATTATTATCCTTATACAATCACAGGTAAGGAATAAACCAGAAATTATTACTGACTTGTACTTTTTGGATAGTTTAGCCTATCTTCAGAAGCTCCAAGTTACATATGGAGCCACAGATAGCAAGTTTCTTTAACAACAACTGCTGAACTGCATGTATTTTTCCATCTTATATTGACTGATATCAGGAAATAAAGATTATAGACTATGGATAGGTAAAAACTAGAGTGTCGTATCTATGCAATTTCTTCCTTGCAAAGAAAACATCAGGTGCTTAGATTCTGGGCTGACTTGTACCCTTTATTGTCACATAGATTTAGTCAAATATAAATCAGCAGTTTATCTGACACAATTTTTTTTAATTATTAATGTATGTTTACTCTAAAGATCTTGCATCATTGTTTTATTTCACATTTCTTTTTTTTTTCTTTTCCCTCATCATTCTTTTTTTTACAAATGGACAATTGGAAATCAGAATACACAGTAAGTTTTTCTTCTTTTTATTCTAAAAATAGAATAAATATGTGAAATATAGTAGTGGAATCCAAACTGATCCTTCTTAATATAACTAATATGTAGTTTTTCTTCCTCTTTTTATTCTAAAAATAGAATAATTATGTGAAATATAGTAGTGGAATCCAAACTGATCCTTCTTAATATAACTAATACTTAATGCATTCAATAGTGGAACTTTATTTTAGCTATTTGTTTAAGAAATTTAAGGTTAAATTTGAAGTTTTTCTGTGGGGATCCTATAAATTATTTACCTTATTTTTTTATCACTTCAGAATAACTTGATATATTTTTAGTTACTGACTGTAACAAAGAGAAGCTTCTATAAAACAGGGCAAGGCTTTTAAGGTTCCAGTTATTACGTTGAGACATGAGAACAGATTTTATTTTATTTATTGTTTTATTAACTTATAAAATGCTCGTCTCTGGTATAGTATCTGGGAAACTGTACAATCTGTAGACAAAACTAAACATAATCTGGGCATAGTGCCCAGAAAAATCAACTATTCCCTCTAGCAGAGCTAAGGCAAAATATAGCACATAAATCATGAGAAAAATTGTTTTAAATGTGCTGGCCTCAATAATATACAGTTTTCAGCAACCTTTGGAAGATGAGGAGGAGAAGATGAGGAAGTTCCAGGTGAAGGGACCTTTCAGAAACTCCTGCCTTGATTTAGTTTGAACTTCTGGCTGCAGATAAAACATAAATTACTTGTTTTTTTTAACTCTGCAGTGTTTAAAATATTTGTGCGGATTTTTTTAAAACCAGTAAAGCATACGGAGAGGAAAAAGATTTTAATGTGATAAATATGAAAGAGAAAAAAATAAAGGGATTTAAAGGCTCAGATCTGAAAGCTGAAGACTTAGAGTTGAAACGGTGATGACCAGGTTTGAAAATCCAAAGTACCAAAACCTGCGTTTCAATATGTACTGTAGATGCTTATTATATTCTTCTTTCTTTAATGTTTAAAATTCATTTGATTGTCAGAGGAAACCTGAATGTTGCATAATGGACAGTAGTAATGAAGGGGCAAAAATCTCAGCTATTGTTGTTGGAAGATATCTTCAGTGAGGCCTATCACAGTTTACATTAATTAAGGATTTACCCTTTGATAGCAGGTTTAATCTTAGGCTGGGAAGATGACATGTGCTTTGTTGTATTGATATCTGTTACTTACACTCTGTTGCATATTTTCTTTTACTGAAAGTCTATTTGAATTTTTTTATGTGGTTTTTTTTTTTCTTTAACTGTGAAAGAGACAAGTAGGAATGATTAAAGGGATGGTAGCAGACAGAAATATATGTCTGAATTTGAAACACAATACATTATCAAAACCAAACAAAACAACAATGCTATACTCACAGAATTTGAATAAGGAGGTGATCTTTATCTAATCTGATGAGACAACACCTGGAACACATTTCAGTGAAGGTGTGTAGAAGGTATACAGCTACAGAGATGTTCAAGAGCATCAGCAAAAACGATTCCAGGGTTGAAGAGACTTGTAAAGAAAAATTACATCAATCTACAAATGTAGAAGGTAGGCAAAACAGTCGCTAAGTGACAGTATAACTGCCTATGGGAGTTGGGGACTAATTACTCACCATGGTGCAAGGAAACAGAACTAGAAATATTGGGATGAGATTAAGGAAACTGTACTTCAGACAAAAATCTAAAATATATTTTAATGGAGCTGATAGACTATGAAATTATCTTCAAGACAAATAGAGAAAGTGCCTTTGCCTCAAACTGTTGAATGTAGAACAAAAATTTTAAATATACCACTGGGAATAACTCCTATCCTTGTCTGGAATATTTTTCTAAATTTTTATCTTCTATATTCATTAGAGAATTCTGAAAGAAAGAATAAACCCACAGACATTGCCCAAGCTTGGAAACCCTTTTCCTAAAGATAGTAAATTCCCTCCAAAGGGTCTGTGGGACATCCTAAGAACTAAATTGAGCCTCATTTCAAAGAAAACTGATTCTAAATGCAGGCCAATAATTGGATAAATAAGGCATGATCTTACCGAGTCAAGTACATACTGCTATGTAGTATATTCACACCTTACTTAACCTCGTAAGTTCCACTCTAAATAAAGAGCAAGGACCTTAAAGGCTCAGTAGTGTTGTTTCAGAGTATGTTAGTGATTTGGAAGACGATGTGAACAACAGACTGAATCTTGCTGATAGTCTTAAGGTTTATCAGTTGTAAGATATGAAGGCTGTTGACAAATTGCATTCAAGCACATACACTAGCATTCAGAGATTGAATGCAGAATAATTTCATCAATCTGGTTTTCCTGTGAAATATTATGAATTTCATAAATATGACCTCCTTAAGGACCTGAAATTAGGACATTTTCTAAGAAAAAAAAGCTCGCCAGTCATTGAAAATAATTTCCAGAATATTGTTCTCTGCGGTGGTAGTATAAAAAGCCAAGAGTTGATTGGATGCATGAAAACAGGAATGGAAATTAGTGTCGTGATGTTAGTACTCTATAATCTGGATCCCGTTATGATGGCATCTGCTTTAAGGAATGGTATTTGTTACACAGCAAACCCCTAAATTTGACAGCAAACAGCAGGTCTACTACCAACTCTCGACAACCATATTAATAATATGTAAAGCAAATGACACACTGAAGATAATGAGCTTAACAGAACTATTGCACAAATGATACTTTTGTGGTGTGTAATATGTGAAATATTGTAATGTCAGGAGAGCACTTTAAAATGTCTGCTATGCTGTTTGTGGAGGAGGGCCTCATTAAAACTGCAATACAAAAGACTTCCTATCAGGAAGATGAGACATGGGTAATATCCCACGAAATGCTCTATCAAAGCTTGAGCTAATCCTTGCAAGCTTCCTGCTGACATTGAGAGGGAGGAGGAAATAGAAAAAAATACTTTCGACGCTGAAGCCAAAGGAAGTCATCCAGATTCGGGGGTACTATTTAGAGAGTAAGACACTCCTATAAAGTTCAAACCCTTGTTTTAGTGGCTGGGGCATTACTTAACAGCTGTATGTGACAAAGCCTCTTAAACTTAGAACAGGAGTTGCTTTGTGTTTGATCTCGTAATTAGAAACCTGACAAGATAGCTTGCTAAAATAAATGTTTAATTTTTATTTACAAGTTAATTTAATATTGTGATTAGGTTGATGCTTAGCTCATAAATTTGGGATACCATATTTAGGATAGCGCTAAAAGGGAGCCCTATAGAAGTAACTCCTAGGGATTCTGCTCTATGAGTGATTACAGGTTTTGGGTACTGGTGAGTGCCTCCTGTCAAGCTACCCGTGCTGTTGGGGAATGGGTATTGCTAGCTGCTGGCTTTTAGAAAGAATTCCTTTGCTAGTCACAGGCTGGAGTCTTTTTCACCTTGGAGAATGGAGGAAAGATGCCTTGCAGTTCTTAGCAAACCCCTATGTGCCAGCTTATCACAGCATTTGCAAATACGTATCTTTAGTGTAAAAATATTTATGCTGTTCTTAGATATGTGGACAAGAATGACTGAACTTTCAGGAGGCTTTCTATTTTTCTTTCTGAGGTTGTCCAGCTAGATTAGAAATAATTAACTAGAAAGCAAACCTGTCTCTGTTGCAAACCAAATGAAAAAGGATTGCGTAGAACTAAGTTTCTTTACCTGCATCAGGATATTGTTACACAATAAGCAGCACAGAGCAAATACCCATTTGACCTGTTCAAGTGACAGTTGAGATTCTGGACAGAAAGAGAGGTGCCTCAAGCAAACAAATAATCCGATCACAAATGTATGGTGACTAAACCATGGTACAAAAAACTTGTATGATCAAAGTACACTGAAAATGAGCCTAACAAAGTCTAGCTATCAAACTGGAGTACAGAGAGGTTAGGAAAAATACAAACAGAATTTAAGCAAGCTCTTATGAGTTTGAAGGTGCAGTTCAAGTACCAGGGATAATTTCAAATAGTTTTGCTGTCTGATCTGAACAGCTTCAGTGTTGTTAGCAATATTTCAGTTCCGGGGCTGAAATTTAAAAACAGCTGGATAATTTTTTTTTATGCATAATTTATGGCCAACTGTTAGTTTCACAATTATAAGTATATAAAGCAAAATAAGTACTAAAAATGGCATGTTTTACTCTCTGCAAGGAGGAAGAGCATTCTTTCAACCTGCCAATGTCTCAAATTAACTTAGGAATAAGATATAAATTCAGAATATTGATGAAAAACAGTTATGGAACAGAAAGCAGGAGGCAACAATTCTTTTGATGATGTATCACAATGATACTAATTCTTCTACAGCAAATGACTGAGGCAAATAAAATTATTTCATCTGGTATGTGTCAAGGCCCCAGAGTGATGGTTGCTAAACGTTCCATTATTGACCTGCTGGTTTCTGAGTACTTTTGAGAACAGGCATGTTATGTGCTTCACTTAGTCAGCTGCCAGTTTATCCATGAAGTAAATTATCTGGAAGGAATGTTTTTGTAATTGTTATTTTTATAATGAGATGACTTGAGAAAGGGAAAAAAAAAAAAAGTTGTTTCACATAAACATTGCAAGGAATCTGTAGAGGCTTTTTCCTGTGTTCTCTTTATCTGATTACCAGTGCTTGAAATTTGGATGTAACTCATCATCCTTCAGTGCACAAACTTTTCTGCAGCTTGAATATATGAAGAGTCTGCATCAAAAATGCAACAGAATCTGTATTGCAGGATTAAAGCCTAATACAAAGTTACTACCCAAATTCCTCCCCTCTCACCCCCCAACCCAGAAGACAGGCTAACTGGTGACGTTACTCCAGTAAAACACATACTTGGTTCCTTTTGAGATTCTAGCAAAGGGAAGGACCTCTGTAGTATTTATAAGAAACAAATAATATATATTTAGAAAGCTGCAAACCTGTATTCTCATTTAATAGCTTAATCCCATTGAAACAGAGTAGATCAAACTGCTTGGGATAATTCCCTTTTTCCACCACTGGCTTACTATAAAGCAATCCAGACCCCTCTCTGATTCTGATGGGACTGTCGTTTTTCACTTGTGCATGCTGCTTCTCGCTTCCATTCTTCCTCAATAAACAGATTACTGTTGCCATATATTGAAGGAGGAGATCCTAAGGGAAGGCAAAACCAGCTGAGTTTCATAGTGGTTAGAGGCAACTTGTTAGTCGACTGTTGCCAGTTACTGTATGCAATACAAACAAATAGTGGTTTTCTTTCTGACCTTGGTTATGAGAGTTTAACTCCCTTGCTTATTTTCAAGCCTCTTTTTTTGCATTGTTCTTACTCTTTCCGCTCAACAGCACTTTTTCTGCCCTTTGCCACCTTCCTGTGCTTATCTTGCTTTCCAAATTCTCCTCCCTCTCATTGAGTCACATCTTCCAAATTCTGCCATCACCCTGCCCAGCCCTTTCCGTCTATTCTCTTCTGACTTTGTCATCCTGATTGATGCTAGCTTGTGTAGTAAATAACCTGTTACCATATAGCAGCTCAGCTCTGTGCGCTCACATGCAGTGCTGTCTGGAGTATTGTGAAGGTCATCAGTAACATGGTGGCCATTTTCCAGAAAACTTTGAGTATTCAATTAAAGAAATTATCTTTATTCTTTCTGTAAATAGCTGAAGGAAATATTGTCATTTGAAATATGCTGTAGAGACATCACTATATTATCTTCATATATCTTCTTGCATATAAACTGTAGAGATGACATCTTGTTTATCCATATCCAGGTGGGATTTTGATTTTTCTCCCATATCCAGGTCTCTCTGTTCTGTCCTTGCCATTGTCTAGAGGCATTGGTAGAACATAGAACCCATGTTACATCCCTCCTCCCATTCCATCCATCCTGCTTGTTTATAAATGCCCTGTGGCATTTTCCAGGGCTGCTGTGTGTGCCTGCCTGTTTTCCCTCCTTGGCCCTTGCTGTCCTAGCCATTCCCTCCTGCCTCAGTAAGTCTAGGGATCTTCCACTGCCCCATAGTCCCCACTTCCCTTTTGTCTATTTAGAAGTAGGCACTCCATTTGCCTTCTCCAGGTTTTTGAAGTTCAATAAAGAAATGCTGTTGTTACTCACTGACTATCAAAACAGTGCTCAAAAATTTTGAATTCAAAGAATGTGGTATCCAGAAGTTACCGTATTAAAAAAAAACAACTAATTTTGCTTGGCCCAGTCTTACCTCATTGTAGCAGTTACGGTGTTCTTTACCTCTAGGCTCCATGGAGATTGTTCCACCTGTGTTGCCAAAATAATGCATATGCGACCATATTAAAAAAAAAATAAAAATCAGTCTATAAAGTGATAGGAGATCAGAGAGAACATTTACATGAAATGTCTGCCTCGCCAGGCTTTATATTAAGATTTATGGGGGTATGATAAAAACGTGGGATTAATTTTTACTGTACAAAAATAACTCCCAAGGATTGTGGATAAATATTCACAAAGAGCAGGAGAAGTGAAGTGCAATGATGAGGTCCCCAGCAGTTCTTTGAACATTCTGCAGAAAGAATCCAAATGGAAAATGAAACTAGCTAAAACGGTATTGATGAAATAGTACGCACTCATACAACGCAGATTACAGATGGTAAAGAAACCTTTCTGTACCCTCTGTCCAGCATATTTGCTGGTAATTATAGTAATTCCTGCAGCCACCTTGGGTGTAATTACTATGCAAAGGTTAGTTTTACAGTCCTCTCCATAAAACGATTCTAAAACCCCATATGTGTTTGACTGTCTCTTTAAGACTTTGGCAAGTGTTTTGGCATACTTAAGTTCTACCCTGTTCTTGTAAGTGTTGCTTATTGCTATGGCAACACTAATCAATCATCATGCTAAAAATAGGCCTTTCGTTTTTCAAGAGGTTATCTGTACTGAATTGAAAATGCAACTGCGGTCTGTGTTTTCCGTATGCTGCTTTCATTTCACTTTATTTTAATCTGGAGATATGCATGCTTATGTGTGGCAATTACTATTGCAGGCTGCCGTTATTTCACTGGTTATTCTTTTGAGCCTTAAACCTCTCCTGGTTCTTACAAAAGGGGTGCCAAATATAGAAAGTTTAAGAAAACAAACAAACAAAAAACCCCAAATATTCTCCTTATTGGTTTTAGAGTGTCTCAAGTGTGCTGGATTATAACGGTTTTTAAGAGTTTATAACACATCTAAAAAATCTGGAGGTGACAATATAAAAGACATCTCCTTTGAGAGCTTTACACAAAGAAACCTTATCATTGAAGACACTAGAACTCTGAAGATTGTGTCCTATTATGTAGAACTTAAGTCTAATTTTGAGTTAAAGATTCAATTTGCCACTGTTTTTTTCAAAGAGGAACCTTGCAAGCTGTAGAGATAGTGAAATGGAAAACTGGAAGCAGGGCCATGTGCCTTCCTGCCTGTGCTCAGTGTATCGATCGGCTGCCAGGTTTGTGCTGGAAGAACACACCCCGGGGGAGACAGAGCAGAAAGGGAGTGGTGCTTGGGGGGAAAAAAAAAAAAAGAAAAAAAAAAATCTACTAAAAGGTTTATTACCTACCATTCACTACCAAGTTTGATTCTGGCTGTTGCATAACACTTTTAATCCCCAGCTAAGTAAATACACAGCCGCTTAAGGAGGGGAAAAAAACCCAACAACTTTTTGCATGATGAATAATAAAGTCTTTTGAATGATGCATAAACAGCTTTCTGGTTCTGCCAGAGCCCTCTGCCAATTAGTCAGAGTGCAGCTGATGAATCATGAGACACATTCTGTGAAATGTTCAAAAATCTGGACCCTGCTAAGTGTTCCTGAAAGCCAGTGAGACCCCCCACAGCTGCTAAAACAGTGGTTGCCAGTCAGTTGAGTTTCTGAGAGATGTATTTGCAATGGAGTACTTTTTGGTAAATTTTAGTTTTCATTGGGGGTAAATTCATGTTACCATTTATAATCTCAAATTAGATTGTTATAGTCCTTGCCTTTATCGTAAATACACAGGGAGGTTGACTTCTGATAGCTTTGTGCAGAAAATGACTTTCTGCTCTCTAATGAGGTGGCTTGAGGTAAATGGCGCTTAGAATTCTTCTGTAATACTCTGAAGATCCCTAGTCTTTTCTTAATTTTTTTTTTTTTTTTAAATACAAGGTTAGAAGATCTCTTTTTTTAATTAGATTCTGGGTCACAGGAAACAACTAGGTTCAAGCAGTGGCTTGCTGAACTGCTACAGGCGGCTTTACACAGCTTTAAGTTCAATATATGAAATGGCTGCATTTCAAAGTGTCATGATCTGACTCATTGCTGGTAAACTCTAGGCAGTGATTGAACATAGCAGATATTTTTTAATAGCAAGGTAAAACCAAAATCTAGCATTTGGCTTTATTCAAAATTTTCTCTGAAACTGTAGCCATGCTTCAAATCAACAGCAGAAAGGTTTTTCTTATTTTGCATTTTTATCCCCTGCTGTACCTGAAACTGTGACCTAAAAGCAACTATTTTGATAAAGAAAAATGGTTTTGAGTATTGAAAAAGGTACTCCATCCAGCAACTCCTAAATTTCTATAATTAGATCATAAGTAAAGAAACTAATCAGAACCAGGGATAAGGAACTGCTTTGGAAGGGTGTTAGCTTTGTAGCTGTAAAGGTGGAACATGCTATCCTGAAATTCCTTCTGTTAATGGAGTTTCCAAACCTGAGAATGGGACCATGAGAGCAGCACCAAGTCCTGTGGTAGACCCTGCTACTACTGAAAAGAGCTGAGAGAACTGCACTGCCCAGAGCCCTTAAGGTCAGCATAGACAGAGCAGTTTCTGGAGCCACTGAGGCTTCCGACACACCACTAGACTCAGACTGTAAAACTTAAAAGTTTGCAAACTCAGAAAGCTCTGACCTAGCTACTCAATCTCCTCAAGCATTATAGTCTTGATGACCCTTCCACTAGTGATAGATCATTGATGTCATTCTGTTTTCTGTTTTTCTCAATTGCTAGATTTTATTTAGGGAATGTTGATTTTGTTTAGTTGTGTAGCAAAGAAAATTAAATTTCAGTTCTCAAATCAAAAGGGTAGATACTTACATGTTAGTGTGTGTGAAGTAAAACATGGCCTAGAGCAGTAACCTTGAAATATGCAGACACGATGGTAGTAAACTCTGTTTTCCCTAATCACCGTTCTAAACAATTAGTATATCGTAGATAGTATAGCATGCATCTCTACCATTTTCAATGAAAATGTTTCTAAAAGCTGTTATTCAGACCTAAGCATTGGGTCCTCAGTAGTGCAGTGCCAGTTACTGCAGTCAGTAAGCAGTACTAGTAACTGCTGATAAAACAAACTATTCATTGGCAGTCTCCTCTCATTTCCTCAAGGATGCTTTCCCACTGGATACCCATATGCAGAGGTCTAGGTTGTTGTCAATAAGAGCTCTGTACACCTGGACTGTGACCCCTGTAGTTACACATCTTTGTAAAATACAAGGCTGCCATATACTAAATTTTGGAGATCAATAACCCTTGTTTTTACCACTCTAGCACCACTGTAGTTATTTTCCAAATGCTCTAAAAACTGCAGTAGAAGATGTCTGTCGTTAAGTTACACATTTTTTAAAAATTTGCTTTTCATAATCCACCTCCAGCAGTAATTTACTTTTCAACCCTCCATGGTCTTCTGCAAACACAGAAAACAACTAGACTGTTGGTTTATGCTGTTTGAATACAAATCCTCTGAGTGACATCAAATGTTGTTTTAGGACATGCTGGCATTCCCGTGTATCCTGGGTTGTTCCCTATTCTTTGTAACATCACATTTATAACTGTTCTTACTCTATGAACATTTGATTATAGAATTCTTTTAATTAACCCCTTTTATTCATATCTGTTTCCAACTAACATTTATATAGTTCAAGGATACTCATTCCACCTTTTGGATAATTTTGGAGATACAAATTACAACCTTATGACAAATCTTGGCGCTTTTTTCCTTTTTTTTTTTTTTTTAAACTTCTTTCACTGTAGTGCCTACTGTTTGACAAGGCTTTTGTTTGCAGATGCCTTTGGATGTCTGCCAGAATAGGAGCAACATACTGAGATACATGGTGAAACCTCAATTGGGAGAATATCTGGATTTTTTTTGGTGTTAATTTGTGTTACAAGATCCCCAGTTCTGATAGACTGCTTATAAATAGTGTATATTTTCAGATGGCACATCCTGACATGTATACATAGCAAATGTTTAATTGCCCACAAAATATAGGTAGTAGGAGCTAGCAGATCTGTCATTGAACTTGCCCCATCCTGCACTTCACATACTGCTGATTTTGGGGGGTTTTTTGCCTCCCACATATTCACTCAGTGAACAAATTGCATAGCTGAGAGCTAGTTACAGTTCAGATTGGATTGAAACTCATAAATGTGCTACTCCACAGAAATCTTTAATAAAAGGCAAAACATTTGTAAGGTCTGAAGAGAAGCCTGTGCAATCTGGGCATCTGCAGCACCAACGTGTTACATGGGAGTATTTTGTTATGTTAATAGGAAGACAGTTTGACCAGAAGCCTTCCATGGCACCACAACCTTATTCTGGCACAACCTTCTCACTTGTTTTTTCAACAAGGATTGATTCTAGATGTGCTTATTGAATACTAGATATCCAGTGATCAGAAGATTGAACAATGACTTGTTGAGCAATATCCATGGAATCAGGAATATATTTTCTGCAGTCTCAAAGGAGCTGGCTTCTCATTTCCATTCTGTTGCACTACACCTGGCCTTCTAAATCACCTTTTTTCTTAGTCATCAGCCCCTCCCTTAGAAGAACTCTCTGAATTTTATCAAGTCCAAACTTGGACCCACAGCAATGTGAACACTGAGGCATCATAATGTCCTCATTAGATAATCTGTATGTACAGCACATTAAATAGTCGTAGTCTTCACAAAGACACTTTGCCACAGGGTATTAGTGATGCATCATACAAGGAACCAGCACTTCAGTTTCACTGGCAGTTAGGGCAAGAAAAGACTTGATGACTAATAGTGAAGATGCTGAACTAGTATCCTTCAGAGTTTGTTAGACAGCTACTCTATCTGCATATCTGAAAAGTTGTTTTGAAAGAATGGTGAAATGCTAAATAAAAGATATTAGAAATAGTTTTTCCACTGGAATTATGTTACCTAGTATAATAAATTCTAGTCTTGATAAGCCAACTAAATTAAGCAATCCAAAGAAAAATAAATTTATTCCCATATAAAATAGAGAAAAATTACATTTAATAGAAAAAAGTTCGTGCATTCTTAATTTTCTTGCATTATTATCCAAAGATTGATTTGGGTTTAGCATAAAGGAATTTCCACAGCAGCTCATAATCCATCTTAATTTCATTAACAGGAGATTATGCTTTAATTCATTTCTCACTGAAAATTTAAAAAAGCCCTCACACATCAAAGCATGGTTGTCTATTTGGTTAGCACCTGCAGCGAGTGAAGTATCCTTGGATGATTTTATATGGAGGATAGACCGATGCATGATGACAAATATCTAGTTGCTCTCGAGATCTTAGTGAACTGAATTTATAACAAGACATTCAGGGCATTTGTACTCTTGTGCATAGTGAGCATGAAAACTATTGTATCTAGTTATTCCAGAGTACTTATACTAATTTATTTATACCTTCATTATAGTATTCAACTTTTAGATAGAATCTCTACACCCCTCCAGAATCATAAAAACCTTCACTCTTATGTTCTGTGTACCTTTACTCTTTTTCTTGAAGTAATCTGAAAAAAATAAGAAAGCTGATACCAAACAGGATGTACTGAATATGTCAGCTGACAAAGCAAGGCATATTTTTAATGTCAAATGTATTCTTCTTTTGTTGCAGTGTTCATTTTTGCCTAAATTCTCCATTCATATAGAGACAAAATACGAGGACAACAAAGGAAGCAATGACAGTGTAAGTATGATGGCTTTTGCAAAATTTGATTTAATGCTTTTAGTTAATCGTGGTCTGTATCTAAGGGTTGTAGATCTTTCAGTCTGAGGAAACGGCCTAATCAGGCTTGTATCTTTGCACCTGCCTGGGTGTCCTGTTCATTAGCAGCTTGTCAGCTTGCAGAGTAGTTACCTCTAAAGCCCCACGAGATGGAAAATTCGCATACACAACTTGCCTTTTGCATCTCACCTTCTGCTTGTTACTTCTCTAAACATGACATACTTTACATATGTGAATTTAGTCCTGATGAACATTCATGGAGAGTGAAGAAAAGATTCCTCTTTTTTTTGGTGTAATTGTATTCCACTTTATTTGTTTCACATTATTCTCTCTGAGTAAAGAGGGTTGAATTCAAAGGAGCTGTTAGGAAGAGCAAACAGGAAACTAAACAATGGTCAGAGACAAGAGATCTCAGTAAACAACTGCAAGGGAACAATGGCTGGACTACAGAGGTGACGCTCTTGGCAATCACATACCAAAAGTTAAAAAACTCTCAGAGTTAGAGCTTAGAGATGAAAAGGATAATTAACTACGCAAAATTCTCTCTAGAGAAAGGGTGGGAGTGAGTAGCCAGCAGCTGCTGCTCGGGAGATGCTCAGGAATAGAAGGCAGGAGGTCAGTTGGATTTTGTTGCCCTGACAGGGAGCAAAGCAGAGTCATACAACTTGCAGCAAAAGAATAACATTTGATAAAGCCAGGCATGTAAAGATTCAACCCTTGGATTAATACACAAATATGTTTCTATATGTTTCATTTTGGTTTGCTTTAAACAGTCATTTTTTGGAGACTTATGGGAAGAAGTTTCTTATAGATGTGAAATACAGGTTAAAATGTCTGGAAAATTGATCTGTAGTAGAGAGACCTAATGAAGGAGTGTTTAAACTCATTCTTGAGAAAGAAGGTGGCAGCAAAGCAGATTTTAAGGGGTATGAGACACAGAGCCTTTCCGTTTCCAGGGGTGTCCCTCTAGCAGCCTTGTTAAGGTTAAAGTGTTCTGTTCTGCAGATGGGAGGGGCATTTCCCTAACTGCCTTGGGCCTGCGTGTTAATAAGGCTGACAGCTGTTGCACTGCTTATGGCAGAATAATTACATGTAAAAGAACAAGGTATAATTTTGAATAGCGCTTTTGGCATACAAACGCTTTCCCAATGGGAACATGACAGAGATCCTATATTAGCCACTAGATACCAACAGTTTTCAGCCACTGCTAGTCTAAGCCAGATCGAGTGGGGGGGGGGGGCG
>NW_009593204.1:55877-88114 GCF_000690535.1 Cariama cristata
GGGGGGGGGGGGGGAGTGTATTACATTACCAACTATATGAGCATTATGTAATTTATGCACTTTTTAATGTTCACTTCTGCTTTTTGGCAGTACTTTAATTCAGAGCAAGCCCACACCTTTGGTTTTGGGAGGGTGTAGACTAGTTTTCTGGTACATTATAATGTCAGCAGTGAGAAGACACGTTCTGTACTGATGCAAAGCAGCGGAGGAACTGAAGCTATTTAATCAGTCAATTTTCAATTTTTTTCTGTGTGTCAGCTTTGTGGCTAAAATACTATGAATCAAGCCCTGAACAGTACCCAACCAGTGAATTTAAGATAAAAGTAACACAGAGGTAGGATACTCAGATGATGTAAATCAAAGAATCTCTACTCTGCTTGAATCCAGCTCTTCAAATGTAATTTTTACCAGACTGCCAGTAGGGTAATATTATATTGCCTTTCATATTGCAGTACCTGAGTCACAGACTAGGTGAGTATTTACCACGATTTCATTGACCCTTACTTGAACTGAGGAGGAGAAAGAGAAGCTGAATTAGAGGGCTGTACTCCAGCCCTAATTTCCATGATTTTGTAGTTCTGAGAGCTCTGCTGTTCACTAGCATGAACACAATAAACCAAGGGAAGATCTACATTTTTTGCTGTTGATCCAGTGACATTGATCTGGTGACAGAGATCTGGCTGGTACAGCACTGAAATGCTGGAAGGTTAGTAATACGGAGAGATAGGATTGAGCCTGTCGAGAGGCTTCTGTTAAACCAAACACCTTGGAACGAGGACTAACAGTCAATCTTGTTTCTATGCTCAATGGGTAGGCTTAAACCTCACTTAAGAAAATGCAAAGTGTATTCCTCCTTCATATCAGTCAAGTTTAGAATAAATTTCACTATGTTTGCCTGGTCAGAGAACAACAGGAAACATAGCATCCATTTCTATAGATTTCCATAGATACACTATATTTTTCTTCATTGCAACTGTCAACCTTAGCTGATGAAGAAATAATTAATCCGAAAAATACTTCTGTAAATTTTGCAGTTGTAATGCAAAATATACTGAATGAATATTAATATTACAGTAATGAGGGTAATAATGCATGTCTAATTTTAACTCAGCTATTTCTAGATAAATTTTTTGAGATCATACAGGTTTTTTGAAATCTTTGAACTCTGATCTATTCTTTGTTTCCATGCTATCTAATGAAGTAGATATTGATTGTGAAAAGCAATAATTAGATATGAGGATACTAAAGATAATGCTATTGATTAGTGGAAGAAAGCAATATAAATGTTCTTGAGTTCCTGTTGTCATTTAGCAGGCTAGTATGTTACTAGAATTATTTCATTTAACATGTTGCATTATCTGGTAAAATTCTTCCTAATTACTGCAATATATCTTAATGCAAAAGTCCTCCTGGTTTTTCTTCCTAATTGTCATGGTAGAAGAAACTAGTGAAAGATAATGATACCTGCTTTGGAACTTGATTTTATTTTGTCTTAGACTTTGTCATCATTTTAACCTATTTTAAATGTGCTTAAAGCACTATTGTTCCAACGTGTTAAAGTTAGCACTTGATTTGCAGAAATATAAACATTGCTGGAAGGAACAATGGACAATAAACCCCTTTATTTAGATAAAACATTGTGTAGATGGTAGTAGTGCAGTACCATAAATCCATCCAGTTGTGATTTCTAGCACTGCAGCCCATCTAGATGTTCACAGGGCAACTCTCTCCTTAGAAAAACAGAGTCAGTGTTGGATGAACATGTTAGTACATCAAATATTGTCACTGCTACCTTGCAGCTTTATAGCTTCATTAATAGTGTTAGAAACTAGACCAATAAATCAGGCCGTTCAGTGTTTCTTCTTACAAGTCTTTTAAAAAGTAAACTACTTAGTTTAAAGAGAAATTTTATTTTTAATTATACTTTTATTTTAAATAACAAAATGGAATTTCTAAAAATTAGATTGTTTTATAAAATGTAAATGACACTGGAGGTCGTATCTGTAGAGTACGTGAAAAATATTGCCTCTCTATTGCATCTTTAGCTGCTTATGTAAGTCAAGGTTGCAGTGGGAACAGCTGGAAAGAGGGAAGTGCAGGTGCCTCCGACAGGTTCAGTGAACACAGACCAGCTATAAAACAGCCTATTAATCACTCAGTGCACACCTCTTTTCACATAAGACAAATCAGCAATTAGGGAATTTGAACATAGATACACAAAGTCTATATTTTGAATATCAAAACCGTAAGTTAAATACAAGAGAATTCTTAAGGTTATCTGATAAATTAAATGGTCAGAAATCACAGGCAGGAGTGGTATAAGTTACTGCTTATTAATTATTATTCTGTGGTTTTCATGAGCAGACTTTGTTAAGCTCTTTTTATTTGGGCAGATATTATTTTCTTTTAACAGTCTATTAATTGGTCAGTATTTATGTCGCATAAGGCTCATTTTATTCTAAATGGTGTATTGCTCTCACTTTTCTCCCATCCCTAGTCTCACTATTTCAGTGTACACTACAGACACACATTTTGGTTTTCTTTTAATTTAGTGGGGAAGGCACCAACTTAGGCTTTCTGTTGATTACAGAGGATCCACCACATGGCTCTAGTAGATGTTGTAATCAGTGCACAATGATCTCATGCACTGCAGCTCCGTCTCTGTTCTTGCACACCACAGTCTAGTCCTGGTGAAGATTTCTAAAAAGCAGTCTGTAGCTGAAGGTAGAGGAGAGGTAAAGTGAAGGCAAACACTCTTCAAGCAAATCACGGAATCACAGAGATTTCAATTTCCCTGTTTGTTGCAGAAGGATCATTATGTTTGACTGGGTTTTGTTGTTTTGTTTTGGTTTTTAGTCCCCGAATTTATTTCTGCTGATATTTGGGCAGTAAATTTCTGCCATCTGGTAGTGTCTGGGGAAAGTAATAAAAAAGTACAGCTTGTAAAAATTATCCAATACTTGTCAGTAATGGAAATTCACTCTATGTAAAACTTACAGTGCCTTGCTCTTTGTAGCATAACTTTTTGCTCTGGAAAACTCAGTGGCTGGATCTTGGTTATTAAAGGATAACATGCAAGATCTTAAAAGCGCATAGTCTGTCTTTTTGTTAAAAAGCCATGATATTTATTAGGAAGAATAACATTATTCTTATGGGTAATGAAGGTGTGGAATAAAGATGTTGAGGCAGAGTTATATTTCAAGATGACAAAGTATGGGTATCATTGGGCAAGTTTTTTAAATGTAGGTCTCAGTAATGGTGGTAAAGACATCAGAGCTACAGCACTAATTCTTTGTTGATCAAGAGAAAAAAATATTATCAATGTGTTTCTTGTCTTTCAAACATAGTATTGAAAAGGCATGTCTCAGAATGACTGTTTGCTAAATGAAAACAAAATGTAGTTTTATATTCTATATAGTTATAAATTAACAGCAGTATCATTTGACACATTAATAGATTGAGCATGCTAAAATCAGCCAGCTGATAGCAGATATTATTTGATATGTAACCTAAGTAAATTGCAGTGCCATCATTTAAGGTTAGAAAAACTTTCCTTGACAGTGAGTTCTAATTCTGCAGCCCTACAAGTGACCGAGTATACAGTATTGGATCATTCATCATGCTTCATTCTTTGTATGCATTTCTGAAGTGTTGGTTGTGAAACATTTGACTAAAGTAAAATAAATTTTAGGTATGGCCAGCTAAGAATAAAAGCTGTTTCTAGTTTTGCTGGTTTTAGGGTGGTTTTTTCCCCTATTTTTGTCTCCTGCCTTAGTAACATGGAACTAGGTTGTAACAAACTTCAATATAGCACATGTAAATTAAATGGAAATTCACTATTTAAGGAAACTGCCATGAAACACTGATTTCAGTTGAAATGGATTCAGCTGTGCCCTGGTATAGCCTCACCACACTACAGGATATCATTCTGTAAACTGCCTAAAGGATTGCTAGGCATCACTGCAAAATATGTCAAAATCAAAGGAAGGGTCACTTTTAGGGATCATTTTATTTGCACCTGAACTTTTTCTGTATCATAGTATTGAGTATCTGTTTGTCCCCTGTATAATTTGCAATGAAAAATCTTGATTTTTGTGAAGCTTTCGCCCTCTAATAAGTCTCGAAAAAACACAGGCCAACAAGTGGAGAGGTTAGCCTAAAATTCATTCCTTCTGTGTTGAACATAACTACAAATAGTATGTCGCAAGCACATACAGCTGTCGCAGAATGTAAGATAAGGCCCATACTGACAGAAAGTGTGAACAAGTAATATGGCTGTGCCTCTACTTTTTGATTTTTCTACATGAACTACTGAAGTTAATTAGTAAATCTAGCACTTGAAATAGATGTGACTTTAAAAAAATTAATCCCAATAAATATTATTGATAGTCTCTTATGGTCTTGGAAGCATAGCTACTTTGACATAATTACAGAAAAATACATTTCTCTGTTCAGAAAGTACAAATCTAAATGAGATGTTTTATAAGAGATGGAATAATAGAGGAATTGTGACATGGAGATAAAAAGGAGCAGGGAGCAATGCTGCTGATAAATGTAACTGCCTCTTCTGTGGCAGACAGTGATATTCCTGTGTCGTTCAGTGAGCCACATTTACTGCTCTCAGGGCGAGATTCAGTCTTTTTCCATAGAAGAATTGCTCCCAATTATGTGTGTCCACATAAATAGTTTTAGCCAGTGAACAGGTTTGAAATTGGTCAATTCCTGTAATCTTTGCCCAAGTAGATCTCAAAAGCAAACTAACGGACTTCGGGGTAACCGAGGTTGGAACATGATTTACTGAATAAAATTCCATAGATCAAGTTCTGAGTAGGTGTTCTTTTATTTTAGACCAAATTTTCCTTCAGAAAGATGAGAGCTAAAGTGGACCAGATGACACAACCTGCTAAAGGATGCTGTAAAAATAAATTGGAGACTAGCCAGTAGTTCTGATGATGGCAATCTAAGGAGATGAGAATTTCAAGGTGGAGAGTAGGTTTTGTGCCAAATTTTACTTTTTTTAATAGGAAAAAAAAATTATTTTTGCAGTCCTTACTGCAATTATACTTCCAACTTTCACATACCATGAAATCTAGATTTAAACCATCCTACAAATATGTATTCTACTGACAGAAAGCGGTCATCATCATACAAATTGCTCAATACCTGCAATTGACTACATTTCAGGGATGGGATAAAACACAGAGAAAACCCCAAAGCTTCACAGAAATATCAATACTTGAATTAAACAAGAAGCATATGTGTTGCATATATGCATTTAAGCTTGGGGGCTCTTCTAGCTGCATACTATGTTTTTTTCATTTTCCTGAAGCTTAGTGACAATGAATGAATCAATACAATAGTGAGAAAGGCAGAGATAAATCTAATTTAATTTCAAATTCTAATGTTTAAAGATATTTTTTGTCATGCCACTCATGTCATAGCCTGCCTATCCCACTAAGATGTCGTCTTGTGATGTCCAGCTACTGCAGAGTCAAGATTTAAGTTTGTTGGGATGTCTCTTGGCTTTGTTGGCAGGGCAGGGAGAATGAGGAGGCAGAGAGGGAAGAACAATGCTTTCAGGCATAGATATTAACTCAAAGAGAAGAGGAAATTTGATTTATAGTAGAAATTCTCCTCTCAATAAATTACATTTCCACGTTCTACATTGAACAATGTAGTCATTTTGGCTTAAGTTTGTAGATAAGCACAGGTGTCTGCTAACTTAGCACATGGGATAATAATCATGTTTGCTGCCATATTACCTGCCTGTAATTAATTTAGGAGTGCTCTGCTTTTTTGGAAAAAAATCTTTTAGCTCTTACCTGTTTTGTTTCCCTGCCTTAGCTGCATTTCTCAGCAATGGCTGATGATCTGGATCTAACATAACAAGTAAGGAAGATGTAAAGATCTTTTCTCACCCAAAGCCTCACAAGGGATGGAAAAAATAGCATCCAGAAAAAACCACACCCATTTTCAAACTTGTTTGTTTGTAGTATTGAATTTTCTATATAGGTTACCTTACCATTTTCATCTCTAACAACTTGCCTTTATTTCTAAGTTGACCTCTTATTTAACTGTTTCCACAGGAAATTTTATGTCCTGTATTTGTTAGTGTTTAAAATGCAAAGTAGCTGCCTTATTACAGCCTTCTGACCACAAACTCCTTGTATGTAGGCTGGTAAAAAAAACCTTTTGTAGTAAGGACAGAGACAAACAACTTTCCAGCTGGTAATCCCTTGAATACCTTCTTTGCTCTCAATGATAGAAAAAAAACCATCACAAGATAGAATCATGTATTATGAAACACAGGTAAGCCAAACAAGCACAGATTTGACCCTTGGAGTCCCAGTAGTGAGGAGTTTGCCAGTGAGAATATAATCAGTGGGTTATCTGGCTTTATACTATCTACATCCAAACCAGGTTAGCGGTGGTGATTGGGCATAAAAGCTAAAGTCTGGATTAGCTACATCTGAACGAGGTTGAAGCCAGCAACCTAGCCTGAAGATAGAAGAAAAAGGGGAAAGGAGCTTGTAGAAAAAAGATATTAAATTTGTTGTTGACTTAGCATCGTCTCATAACTTGACTTTCTGTTCTGTCTTTGGCTACAAGGAGAGGAGAAGTCACTAGCAAAGTATGTGCTAGGACATGTCATTGTAGGTCATGAGGAAAATGAAGGAAAGAAATTTAAACATACCAGCACTTACATTCCTGCAGTATCCTGTATGATCTTTCTTTCCTGAGGTACTAGAATCATCTGCCAAGGGTTTTTTTTGGAAATTTTCCCCAAAAGAAACTATTCACAATTGTAAAGATGACCCAATTAAAACCTTTCTTCCACTTTTTGTCATTCTGTGGGTGAACTAGTCTAAATCATGATGAGTTTTCATTCTTCTTAGAAAGTGGTAGTGTATAAATCTTTGTCTGTTGTAAAAAAGCTGTCACAATACACTCCCCCCCCAAAAAAAAAAAAACAAAACGCACAGCAAAAAGGACACTTCAGCCTGAATGTTACTTTTTGTTTTCCATTTGATTGTGTGTTTCAGTCTCAATTAATTACTTGGCTTCCAAATGTAAAGCCTGTCCAGTTCTTTTCCAATATAATATTTAATATTCTGCCTTTCTACATCATCTTCTTAAGGATACAGATTGTTCTCACCATTCATTTTCTGCACATTTGCAAATACAGTTACACAGATTGGGAGCCTTATGCTTCTTTTCATGGCTTTTAATCTTTTCCTTTAAAACTTTCAAATTTCTTTAGTCTCTTTGATCACAAGTGCAATAACCCCATCCTCCCTACAGGTTTTAAGACATTCCCAGATTATGTGGCTAGGAGACACAATAAAAGAATTAGAGCTAAGAAAGAAATCAGTCTTGTTCTCTAATGACTTGTTATTTTCTACTGCTGATAGAATGAGAAGATTAAATCTCTATCTGCAAATGAAGAGAGAACAATCTAAGAAGGGGAGAAGCATAAATGATTAGACAACAACTTCTGCCAGCAAAGGGAAGCAAGAATGTCATTCAATGAACTTTTGGAATGGAGGAAATGGTCAGAGATAGCCTAAGCAGCAAATAAGGCATAGTTGAAATGGTTGAAAAATTCCTCCTGTTTTTGACAGATTGGCAAAGGCATCTGTCATCCCCACTTCTATCAAAGCATTTTAAAGAGAGAAAAATAATTTAAAACTATATTACTTAGAGGTGCAAGATATGTGGATCAAGCCTGTGACAGAGCAGGGCATATTTCTTCAGATAAGATATTGGGTAAGAATCTCAATTTAGGTTCTTGCAAATGTGCAGAGAGATGCACGCGCCTAAATTTATTAGGCTTGTACTTAAACCATATACTGATTCAGAGCCTCAGCTCACCTGGTAATGTCCATTTAAGAGAAATCGCCATTATTTTATTGAAAGCTCAGAGATTATGGTGAAATACATCTTGTTCCAGAAATAGTTCAAATGATTTCATCAAGGGACTGCTCTGTATATCTGAATTTGTTTAGGGAAAAGGCAAGCAAAGCAGCTTATAAAAAGCAACCTACATTATATGTATAAAACATAACAGTTACTTAAAAAATGTACAGCAATTCTAAGAAAGAGCACTACAGGGGAAGGACGTCTCAGCTCAAATTTGTTCAAATAACCAACATAATTTTTTGCAAAACAAGGATTGGAGAAGGAAAATAAGTACACAAATAAAAACAGACTGGAGTTTCCCTTTGTTCTGTTCTTCTGCAGTTTCAGACATGTTAACATTTTATATCCAGTTCAGTAAGCATTCATTGTTGCCTATTTTATTCCAGTACTGTTAACTACCAAGACAAGTTAAAATTGTAGAGTCAAACTTCAGCTTTTAATTTATTTGAATTATAATATCCTGAGCAATGTTCTTCTTACCAGCTGGTATACTTGTTCATTGTAGTCTATTGCTTGGTTTGAATGCTTTAAATGGGCAGTCGCATTTCTTTCAGAAATAATAAAGTAGCATTCTTGTTACTGAATAGTTGCTGGCATTCTGTATTTTTAACTGTTCCTCTAGGATGAAATGAAATGAAATGAAATTAACAGAGGGCAGTAGACATTTATTAACAAAAAAGAAAAGGGGGAAAAAAAATTTTTGCTTCCTGGAAATGTTAGCTACAAAACATTGTGCCCTAAAGGAAAAAACACATTGTTAGCTTGTTACTGATCTTGACAGTGTATGCATAACTTCCCTGAATTTTATGGCACTAATTCATTATAGCCTTTTAACTAGTCACTATTTCCAAGTCCCAGAATCATGAGTAGAAATGTATTGCAGACATAGCATAAGTCACATGGGTCGCTAAGATGCCTAAATAATTAAATTATGGACACAGGCATAGAAGTATACTACACTGCAGATGCAAATGACCTGCATTTTCAAAGTACACCCATCATTTGCTTTGCATAGAACAAGCGACATGGTGTTCAAAACCAGGTCCTAAAGGATTAAAATGAAAATAAGCTGTATGTGTGCACAAATGGATAGTGGAAGTTTCCAGCTTCCAATGAGGGCAGTTCAACCAAAATTTTGATTCTCAGTATAACAGCAGCTTAGCCTGACTAGGTCACACAAAACACCTGCATTTCATCATTGTCCCTAGAGTGTGAAAAGTTTAGAAACACCCAGAGTACAGAAAGTCCGTTTTTTTACACAGTGATGGAATCTAGTTCAAAGATCAGAGAACACAGTAAAACCAATCCTAGTTGTTGACTTTACTATTTTTGACGGAAGTCTCCGTTCCAAAAAGTGCAAGGAAGAACAGCAGTGTGAGCAGTAAGTGCTGAACACAATGTGTTATACTGAACAGTCCGCTGTCTCTTGATCTGACATAGTGGATTGTTCCTAAAAAAAGTCTGTGGCATAATTCATTCAAACTGTTGTTAATCTTGCTTAGGAACACCTTGTTTATATATGATCTTGAGAACACCCATTTTCTTCCCTTTGATGTCTGCAGTAGGCTAGAGAATGTGACTGTGTCCCTGCAAAAACTTCAGTATCTTACATCAGAAGCTGTTCAGGCAGAAGCCTAAAATACATTACATTGCACAAGTCATTGAAATTGCTTGTAACTATTATTCCAGGTGGATTTTGTAAGGGTGGTGTTCTGTTACAGTGTTGAATTTCTTTAACTCTTGCAGATTTTTGACAAAGAAGCTAAAGATCTGGAGCGAGAAGTCTGCTTTATTGATATTGCCAGCGATGAACTTCCTGAGCGCTATTATAAGGAATCAGAGGTAAGAGACAACTTGATTGTGAAATGGTGAAGAAGGGAATGTAAGAGGCTGCAGGAAAGCCTTGATAGGAATCAAAATAATGTCATTTTCATATGAGATCTTGCTGGTCAATAGTATTTAAAAAGCTTTCGATTAGAGGGCAAGCAGATAGCAAACTCTCTATCTAGGTTGCCTGACACTTTCTTTTGCAGATGATTCCTCCAGTCTTTTGAAATGCTTTCGTACCCTTATCAGAACATATCCTGTACCAGACCTTTGATATTCAGCTGAATTCATTCAAAGTTGAAAAAGACTCTTCTTTGAATCGTGAAGCTCAATTAAGTGTTTGCAGGTCTGAGCAGTTTAAACATTACTGTTGTCATTATTTACATCCTGCCCTGAGTAAATGTCCTGGTTTTGGCTAAAACAGGGCCATTTCTCCTTTCAGTAGATTCTCCTTCTGTTAAGTTTTTTCTAAGTGCTCTTTCTAGAGTTGACTACATGTTTTTCAGACAGTCTGCTTTCAGAATTGATAATACTTGATGTTTATAGTTGTTACTAATAAGTCACGCGAAGTGTCTAAACCCAGGCAAAGGACAGATATGCAGCAGCAAGAATAGGGTTGATGCACAGTTGCTCCAGGGCAACTATGACACAAGACCAAAAGGGACTGAAGCGTACTACATACTGCAGTAAATCTGCCAAAGAGCATCAATGGCAGCAGACACATTCACTCTCTTAAAATTCCCTTGAAAATTGCTCCCATGTATATTTGATAGTGCACGTGTCTGAAGAGCATGTTTCTTATAGGTCAATGCAATTCACAGTTTTGAGATCAGCAACCACCATGCAAATGAAGATGAGGTCTCAATATTTTAACCTCAGACTTGAAAAATGATGGTTCACAACAAGTAGCTAGAGAGGAATGATCAGATCTATGCTTGCATTTAATTTTGGAGATATGATTTGCCTCTGGAGCCAAGTATATATTCATAGCTGGCAATGAGTGTGGTGGCTGTTTGGCTATACAAAATGAGGCTACATAATCATTTTTAGGATAGAAAATGAAGACTTGCCAATGAATATATTTCTATACCATAAGAGACATGATTTTCAGACCAAAAAAGTCAGGTACTTGTTATCTTCCGTTTATAGATCCTATTTCAAATTTTATGTACGGATCATAAAACAAAATTGGGTCTACAGTAGAATGAAAAGTAATTTTATTAGTTTCCTTGGATAATGAAACCCATCTGTTTAGTACCAAAAATTAGATAACACCTCATGAAACAGCTTATTGTTCCAATCATCTTATCTGAACTCCATGGTCTTCTGGTTCCATTTAGGAATGACTGCTGCTATTGAACGGGTCAGCATTTGACTGCGTTTTAAAGAAATCATGTAAGATTTTTCATCTCAGTGTGTGCACTTCCAGAAATTGTAAACATGAAGGTAACATCTAGCTTTTCAGCTTTCCTTCCCATTTTTAATAGCCAACTATTAAGTATAATTTCCACGTGATTAATCTTATGATATAGAAAACCAGCTTGATGTTAAGCGAGAAAAGAATTTCAGAGTCTTTGTGTTGTTATTTCAAAGACAAATCTAGAGACCTGATTCCAAGCAAAACAGAATTTTATATGGGTTTAAACATCAAAAATAACCCAGCATCTGTTGTTTTTTCTGTACTGGTGGATGGTTTGTACGTTGGCTACCAAATTCTGTTTCAGAATTCATATAAAATAGTAAGAACACCTTAGTCTTTAAGTGTGCACATACTGTAATTGATATTGAATTATAATAGTTGAATTCATTATCTTCCAAAGTTTACAAACTATGGGGGTTTTATGCTACCATATGATGAACATGAAGCTAAATTTCCATTTCTGATGAAGCCTCTTACATAATTTAGGGACTATAAAAACATTTTTATGTTTGTAAATGTAATTTCCGTCTGTTTTCAATCAGAACAGCATAAAAAAGTAACTCTATGTAAATGAGAAACGGTCTGTGTTTTCCAAATAACAGTTTCAGAGATAACTAAAAACCATTTACTGTAAGCTTTTGAAAGGTATTTTAGTTACACTAATAACAACAATTTGGCTGCTTTTAGATCATTTAATCTGAACTGATACTAAGTTTAAAGATTAAAAGTGAAGTAAAATCCTCAGGATTTAGGAATTAGATCCCACGGGATAAGTGTTCTGACTCCCATCCAGGAAGACCAAGGAGAATGATTTTAACTTCAGGCATGTTAGTAATCTCTTCATTTCAATGGATCTTTCACATGTTTAAAATTAAGCAAGTTCTGTATCAGAGTCAGCATACTTAGCACCTTCTAGAAACGACCTTTAAAGTTATTTTATATCCTGACAAAAGTGCTTCCCTCTTCAATTTCTAACAGCAAATTTCATTATTTAGTTGTATTACTGTATATTATTGAGGTAGCTTAAATAATTTAAACCTTTCACAAACTACTTCAACTGCTTGCTCTTTGTCAGTGCTTATGAGCCTGCTTGTAGACGGGTGATCTCTGATATGATCAGGCAGCACTAATTACATAGTTGCTATTAAGCTAGTATTTGTGATTTCCATTATTTCTAGCTTTAAAGTGTTCAGTTATCCTTCATAAGCTGTTTGGGTCAATATCATAAGTTTTTCAGAGCCCTCTGTATGAAAAACTCCTTTCTACAATTTGACTGTGACCTTTCTTTGAGTTATTTGAGTGCATCAAATAACATATTGATTATAGCAGAATGAACCCCAGCAGCTTTAGCATTGTTTTTCTCATTTATATAAACAGAAGATATGGTTGTGTATGTATTACACCGATATCATCCACAGGGGTAATAACATTGCAGTTACCACGGGAGGGTTCAGGAGATATCCAAGGCACCCACAGCATCAGGCTCAGTACAAACAAGTGAAGCAACCGTTCTCTGCTTCCTAGCATCTATGATCTAAAAAATTATTTTTCAGTTGCCCTGACATGAATCTTGTAAACATATCTATATTCCTCCTTCCATTGTAACTTACATAATAATGATTCACACATAAAAAGACAAAAATGTATAAAACATCTTCATGTGTATACTATTCCATTTGAATTGCATAGCTCATTTTGATTTGCACTGGTACTGATGAGAGAGGAAAAGTGTTCCATCAAAATGGCATGACAGTTGAAGAGAAAATGATTGAATTCGACTTTGTGCATATCTTCTTTTTCTCTCCTTCTAAAGATTAACTAAAATTGAAAAGTAAAAAATATGGTTAGCTGGAGGCTTAAGGAGAGCTGTTGTTTCATTGAAGAACACTTTAAAGGAACCTCTGCCAATAATACCGAGTGATCTCTTGACCAGAATCATCTAAGTGATTTTAATTCCCTTAAGAATGGAGGGCTTATCTGTCAGTGTATGCACAAAAGGACTTAAACCACCAAATAAATACTGAATCAGAAGACAGTTTTGTTAGCTATTACGAACACATACAGAGCCCAGTTCTGTCTGCAATGGAGGTATACTGATTTCTGCTTTCAAAAGAGTTGCCCTTGTAGAAGACTGGAGGAGGTATAACTGCAGCAATTCCGGGTATCCCAAAGCAGATGACTTAATTTTAACTTAATGACCATCTACAAACTTCGTTGTGAAGCAGCCACCAGAACACTTAGCAGTGCTGCCACATCTTAAGTAAAACTTTTTTTTTTTTTACAAGCATAGACCTAAAAATCCTTAAACTTTTAAGAAGTTTAAATGTGAGGTTCCAAATTGAGAAAGCCTGAATCTAGATCCAAGCTAACAGGTTTGCCTGTTTTTCTGTAAGGAGTCACATATGTTTCCAAATCTGAATGTACGTATTACATTGAATACAGAATTTTATATTTCTGTAGAAACAATGTACAAGCCTACAGGTAAGAGTAGTTGTACATTTTGTAAAGTTGTTTCCTTGTGACTTTACCGTCAATGAATATGTATCACCAGCCACCATGTATTCCCCATATAGACATATATATTCATCTGAATTATAGAAAGGAATCAAACTGAGCTATGCTGAAAAGCGAGGGCCTCAAGTGAATCATTCACTGAAATGAAACATTTACTGTAGATGTGAGCTACTGAGCAAAATGTTCTATGCGAACATATTCAAGTTCTCAAAATTAACAGTGTTTCATTTCCTGTTTATAACAAAGCAGTTGAGAGTTGGACAAATGGAATAAACTTTTTAAGTCACCTCCAAACAGAAAGATTTCATGCAGCTGCTGCAGTTTTCTTCTTCAATTGCTGGCTTTTTTTACTTTTAACACAGCTGCACTGTAATAGGTCCAGCTTACTACTGTCCAGGTGCTTTCAGAATAACAAAACCTCTGTCACATTACAGAGCCAGAAGATTATGGTAGTTGAAATAATACAGCTGCCTCAGCCCCAATGGTGAGTGTGTGCAGCATGTCAGTACCGTAGTTCAGTACAGGGCATAGCAAAAACAGATGAAAATATAAAACCTAAGAACAGCTGATGGTGAAATGCCAGATCACATTAATTAAAACCATGAAGGATTGGTTCTGAAATTCAAGATTAATCAAAATGGTCTTCAGCTTAAAGGGGAAAAAAATTGACTGTACTTCAAAAGCACAGTGGTGGATTATATTGCAATAGGAGTCTGAAAAAGCGAATCCATGCATTAAAAGGAAAGAATCTGTTTCTGGGACATCTGAGTACCTTCTAGTAAGAGAATAGGACGCATGGCGTAAGCATAGTGCACTTTCACCTCTGGAGAGCATACTCAGCTTGGGGATCTTGTTCCGTGCTAAAATGGCCATACAAGCAGCAAGGAATTTTTGCGACAGATCAGTGACAAGGCTAACAGGATGTTCCATGCAGGCTTCCAGCATACAGACAAAGGAGGTGTTGCCAACTGCAGAAGAGTATGGCATCTTCAAATCATGCCTGATACCATGGCAAAGCTAAAGGGAAAGCAGGCCGACTCAGATTTGGAAGTTTTCTGTAAACAACGAATGTATTCCATTATTTAAGTAAAAAATAACAATTCAGAATTAAATCTGAAAAGGCATTGCAACAACCCCGTGCTGTCTTGTCAACATGTTGGTATTTGCCTCCTGGAAAGGAAGTTACGATTCCACATCTGATGCCCATGACATCGGCAGTCCACGAGGAAGGTTAAGTAAATAAATGCTAAATAATGGAATCTCCAACAATAAGCATGCTGAGCCAGGAGCCGCCAGACGTGCCCTAAGTAAGAAACACTGGGGAGGTGCTATGTTTGAAACCATGTCCATCACACTGTGGCTTTTATTTTATTTAATTGTAGTTTTACATTTTATTCTCAAATAAGCCCAGCTCCTGGGTAATGATGTTTCTGCTATGTTAGCAGAAGTGCTATTTTTAAATCACTCTGCACCTGGCAATGCTAATACAGAGTAGGTTTTGCTCCTCTGTAGCAAAAAGATTTGCCAGATGGGCTTTTGTAATAAATTGTGTCTGATAAAAGGACGAGAAGGTTATTTAAACAAAAAGATTTTAGCTATGCCATTACATTTAAAACAGATTGAGGATTTTGCCAGTAGATAAATTAAGGGGAAAATAGTGAATAGACACAGTATTCTTTGGATGATGGCTTCTCTAGAAAGGAAGGCATGGGTGGCTAAAAGCAAAAATAAGGCACGCACAAAATCAGTTATCTAAATAATAACATAAAAATGGGGTCAGACCAAAGATCAGCTTGCCCAGTTTCTAGTCACGGACAGAAGTGTTTTGAACACATGTGCCACAATTCCTGCCTCGAGAGCATGCTTCTTCACTCTAGGCTGGTGCCTCTGATACATGTTTTGCAATTGCCATACCTTTCACGGGAAGAGTAAGGAACAGCCATGATCCGGTACACGCAGGTGCTCAGCGCTTCCTCCTGGGACCTGGAGAGATGTGAGCACAGCACATGAGTCTAATTTGTTCTATCTGACTAACCTAATCAGTGAGCTACAGCGTGAAAGTCAGGAGGAGAAGCAGTGCTGTGTACCAATATTATTTCTACTTGCATTCAACAGAAAATTATCATCCCTGCTTCTTTTTTGGGTTTTTTTGAATGACCTTACATGCCTAATTGCAGAAAGGATTCCAGGCTGTGAATCTTAATCTGGCAATCTGAAGCCTTGAGTTAGGCACATAAAATCATGCTGGGTTGTGGCTGTCACGTCAGAGTTCTCATTGATTTCCGTGGGCTTTGGATCAGACATTGAAGAGCAGAAGATTAGCAGTTCTGGTGACACCAAAGGTTCTTCTGGCATGGTATGCTCCCTGTGGCTGTGGCCAAGAGCAGAGGCCTAGGAAAGGTGTAAATACATGCAAAATATAGAGATAAATATAGACATTCTTCCCCTACATACTTCCTCATATGAACCATAGCACAAGCAATTGCTGAGCCAGAATTTGTGTCTGTCTAAAATAGTCCAAGACGTTTTTAAACATCTAATTTTTTAGCATCCAGGTAAAAAGCCCAGTGGTGTTAGTTTTGCTTATGATAACGACTCACCTCTGTAAAACACTCACACTCTTGAATTGATGGCCCAGAGATTAAACTCTCAAGTTCACTTTGCTTAATGTTCCTGTGTATCTTACATCCCACTACTCAGCTTATACACAATCTTTGAGTTTTAGCTCACCTGAGCAAGCACTCAGTAAAATCTTTAACATCTTGATCTTTCATACAGCAGTCTGGAAATCTATTCCTCTGAATTCTTTCTGTTTCCTGGCTTCCATTCATCAGTCTCCAGTTTTATAGTATCAATATGTTAATGTTTTCAGAAAGGCAGGAATTTCCATAAAAGCTGTAAGGTGCCCATACTGTCCATCATTGCCTGGCTCTTTGCTTGAGACTGTCCAGCCAATTTGTGACTAAACATCATGACCTAAAGAAAAATGGACATGATTAAGGGAAGCAAAGGTGCCATCTCTGGGTGCTGTTAAAAGAATTTGCAACTAAGAGTGATGTCATGGATGAATTGCATTGCAGTAGGTGGATTATTTGCAGGCCACTAATTTAAGAACAATTTCCACTATGAATGCCCTTGTCTGCTGGGATAACTTCACAAAACCAAACCAAAACAAAACAGGGCTTTCACAGCATCCAGAGGGTTCTTGCATTTTGAGCAAGACACAAGTTTTACGCATGACTTAGCAGTCATGCAGGGTAGGTGTTCATTATTTAATTTTTATTTATAAATTCTGAATACTTGATACTGACTCAAACTCATTACATTAAATCCCTTTGGACTGCATTGAAGTTATTCCATTATAAATCTGGTTATTGCTGAAGGCATATAAAGTATAACACTCAGTATTATTAAAATGCATATCTGAAATGCTTAATCAAGACAACGGCTCCATCACACTAGCACCATATGTGTATGTAAGAAACAGCAGACCTTTCCTTACAGGAAACTATTTTCCTTTGATTTTCCTTTTTTAGAAATACTTCTTTTACACTGGAATATTTTGCAGGAATATTTGAAATCATATTTTCTGTAACCATTTCTTTATTCATGGAACTATCAACTAGAATTTTACATCTTTCTGGATATTATGTCTTAATTCTTCCCTTTTTACTTTTTATTATTATTATATTGATTGCTTCAGGCAATGATCAGTTATAAAACAACTCTTTCAACCAGAAAATATGTAGATCAATCTGAGGTCAAGCTTTATTGGGTGAGAAGATTGGCAACAGCATGTGACTATGAGTTGTGATGTACAGTTGTTGCTCTGATATATGTTGCTGTGATATACAATGTCACTGAATTGGTTTTTATGGTGATTTAACATTGAAACCTTATTATACTGTGAGCTTAAAGTTTCTATTTAGAAAAGAATATGTCAGCAATAAAGGCAATGACTTTCACAGAGAAGGAAGACTACCCCGTCATTAGACCTTTTAAAGAAGCTTTAATGACAGAGCTTCAGTTTATGGCTAAAATCAGAAGTCAAGCCAGGAGATAACTAAACATTAGAAAAAAGGAACACTGAATGATATATAAGCACCCAGTGAATGAAAGAAAATCAAAATCAGAGTAGTTTTGTAAATTTTTTGTTAGTTTTTCTCCTGATTGTCTTCCATTTAGCGCATAATTTAAATACATACTTAAATACGTGTTTAACTGCTTTTATAACAAAGGATTGGTCTAAAAGATCTTCCCAGGTCTCAGCTTTGGGGAAGGCAACATGAATGAGCACTGGTGGTTATTTTTGAAGACAGATTTTAGAAGCTCCACTATGAATTTACTGAAACTACATTATTTTCAAGTTTTGAAAATGAATGCTTAACTGTAAATTATTTCTGTTTACAAGATGTAATTAGCAGGCTTGGATATAAAGTGAAATGGAATTATACCAATAAGGAAAATAGCACTTTGATAGATAAAACTGTATCTTGTACAGATAAAAGTAAACTTTAAAGATGAACTAATGTCCTTATTGGCTTTTTGGTCTTGCTATTGTAATTTCAACACCAATTTATTTGCTTTTCCCATTCGTAAAAGAGAGACAAAGTTGTAATTAGTCAGTGTTTTGCCCATAACTCAGTTGTAACCAGAGACAGCTAAACTGGAGAAGTTTCATACTTAGCTGGCCACCTGAATATACAAGGTCACTTGAAACTGAAAATGGCGCTGTCAGGGTCACATTAGTGTTGACGTGTCAAAGCTCAAATTGGACATGATTTCAGGAAGCAGACACGGGTAGAAAGTACTAGTAAGTCACACTGAAGGAGCAGTGGGAAAGCAAGCTCTGAAGAAGCAACATTTTTTTGTTTCCAAAGGCTATAAATAACACTTGGAGTGCATTGTACTGTGATGACTTGCAATAACATATTTTCCTATAGCAGAAGATGTCCTAAATGATATGATTGTCAAAGCATCTCCAAGAATATGCTGCCATTGATTCACTGGCTGTTGGATAAAAGACTGGATTGGATTTTAGTATATCCTAGTGCTTATTTAGGTCAATTTCCTATTACTTTTTCATATTGTTTATTAGCATGTTTTCATATTTTATGTCTTAGCAAAACATTTACTTTAGCAAACTGACAAACAGGACTTCCTCTCCTGCATTTCCCAGTATATTTTCTTTGTTTTGCAGGATCCTAAATATTTCAAGTCACAGAAGACTGGGAGAGGCCAATTAAAAGAAGGCTGGAGAGAGACCCATCAGCCAATTATGTGTTCCTACAAACTTGTGACTGTGAAATTTGAAGTCTGGGGACTTCAAACCAGAGTAGAGCAATTTGTACACAAGGTCAGTGAAGCAGGAGCTGTTTCTTATCCTTCACATAAGCAGAACTTGAGTACTGCCCTGCACAGGAATCTAACTATGGCTGCGTAGAAGCTAGGGAGCTCAGCCGAATCTGCTTTCAGACCTCTGTCAGGGTCTGAAAGATCTGGAGCAGAGCTGAAGAGTTCATCTGTAGGTATAAACTTGACAAAGCCTGGAGCTACTCAGGTCTAAGCTTGACAAAAACTATAAATAAGTTTTTTCAATAGTGTGATAAATACATGAGCTAAAGTATTTATGAGTATACATGAGTACCGTGCATGCAGCAATGATGTGATGAATTTCTTACAAACAGCTAGTGGGAAAGTTTTCCAATCAGTCTACTAAAAAATTCATTAATGAATGGCGTAACAGCCAAATGATAATATTTTTTAGAGTATTGACCTTCCACATTTTTAAAAAACTAACATGAAAAAAGAAGAGTTCCAGAACGTCTAATTGCCCAAAGATTAATGGATTCTGTACACGTTCCCAGATGGCATCCCATGCTAGTCGAAGCCATGCTAATGTGATCCAGTCTTGACAATAGATCCACTTCAAGTGGGAGGTTGGATTACAAGTCCTTCAGAGCCAGTATGTCTGACTCTCTAGGGAATGTCTTTTTAGACACAAAACTGTCAGAATGTTTTTCACTTTAAATCATGTTGAAAGACAGCAGTGTTACTTTTCTAAAATGTTTTGTAGCTGCAGAGGTATTTAACCTTTTCTGTGTTTCACAGGTGGTCAGAGATATACTATTGATCGGTCACCGGCAGGCTTTTGCCTGGGTTGATGAGTGGTATGGTAAGTATTCTCCAAATTTAGCCCATTTAAAAGGCCTGATGCGAAGCTTATGACAATAAACAACAGATTTCCATTTGCTTTCATGGATCATCAGGTCCTAGTGTAAGTTGTTCATGAAAGAGATGGAACTATGTTCGGTTTCTCTGGAACATACGGAGCTCATTTACAGCAAGTTATTTGTAACAAGGGTAGGCTGTATTTTAGGCAGCCAGTAGGCAGCATACAGGGACACCTTTACATCCCATGCATCTCAGCATATAGGCATCAGTCTTGTCACCCTGCATTGTAGGCCGATAGAAGCTGCCCCTGCCAAGAGTCATCTATATGGAGAACTGCATGCAGGTTTGAATACAGCTTCTTATTAAGACTGCATTAACATGCAGTTATTTCCATACTGCAAACTCCTAAGGCCTCTGATCCAACATAATTTCAGCTTTTTAGGAAAGTTTTAAATTGTTAATATGGATTGCAATAAAGAAAAAATGGAGCTCTAGCGTCCTTTCTGAAAAACGGATATAAATGTAAAGCCTCCTGGGTCTGATTCAGCAGCAGCTGCATGCAAAAACTGTTCTGAATCCATGAACCAGCTGTAGGAATGGGCACTTTCAATAGTACAGAGTAATCTGAATATCAAAACAGCCAATTGCATTTTATAAAATAAGCTCACAGGGTTTGTGCTTTTTACATATATTTTCAGTAAGATGTATCCATAATCATGAGATACATGAATGTCTTAGAAACTGTTCTACAAGTAACATATAATAGGAATTTGGCAATATATTTAATATGTTTATTTAGACCCTCCTTAAGCTTCAGGAAACACTGTTTTGGGCATTTCTTGGATAAGAATGACACCTGTCTTTCATCAAAACTCAGAAACTTTCTGCATTGCTTAGAAATAGGCAATTAGCCCAGCTGGTGCAAACACACACATCTCTAGTGACTTCATAAGCCTGCATAATTTTATACTAGAATCTAACAGTAAACTCATTGTGCTGTTTTTTTGAAAAGATAGAAAAATTTGCTTTTAAAATCACAGTGGTCTTATAAATTTAATACTGCATGAAAATCTAGTGCTGTAATGATCATAAAAGTACTGAAATCTACTAAAAATATCTTCTATTTTGGGATAGCCATAATCTAGTAAGAGAATTTTGTATTCAGTGAGAGAGTTCTTAAGTTCGTTTGGTTTCGGTTTTTTATCTTACCTGAAATATAGCGATCCATTATTTTCTCTGTATGAAGTCAGGAAAATGGATGACTTTAAATAAAGAAGCCTGACTTCATGTAAAAATTGAGCCCATAAATTTGCCCCAAATCTACCAAAATATCTAGAGACATAAAGAAATATTACTGGGAAGCAAAGAGTCATCTGCACTTCAGCAGAGTTGTTGATAATGATAACAAATGAATAGTCATGAAGTTAAACATATGGAATAGGTCTGGACAAAAACATTTAACTACAGGTTTTCCCATCTTGACTCTGAATGCATCCTATCAAAAATCCTCTTTCCACAAATGAAATACTGTGATACACAATTAACTTGTGGATTTTTACTGTCATGGTGACTCTTTTTACTAAATAATGTAGTGTACTTTTAGAACTTAATTGTCAGGCTGAGTACAAAACCTAAAAAATCTGGGCTTACTAAAATAGATATTAATAAAGGCTAAGTATATACCAAAATTTATAAAAAACAAAGTGCAGAAAGTTAGTTTAGGTGACTCTGTGTGGTGTCTGCAGCCCTTATACCACTGCATTGTTCTGAAGTATAACAGTTGGTAAGACTTGCTGACTAGAAAGTTGAGTATTTCATTATCCAAAATGAGTGAGACCCAATTTGTATCCATCCAGTTCAATTTAATACATAAGATCTGTAAAACTTTTGTGGTACTGCTCTTGACATGTTTATGTGTGTAGGGACAGGTTTTCAAAATACAATGTTTAAAGCGTCTGTGTGCCTTCAATGTGTCTATTATCATCTTTTAAAATAAAAGTTGGAGAAAGACCTGGAGATGATGTTAGTCAGCTAAACTGAATCAAATAATCAGTGTAATAAAATCAGTTATTAAACAACATGTTATGTTATGGATATTACTGACTGATTACTGTTACTGATACTGTAAGTATGAATGTGTCTTGTCATTAAATTTACTAAACCGTATTTAGCTTTATTATTAAGAAAATCTGTTTTTACAGTGTTGCTTACTAATAAAGAGCATGTCCTCTGCTTGGCAAAGTGCATCCTTAGCATGTTACTGACATGGCTTATGAGCTTGTTTTTCATTCCAGATAACAGTAAAAGACTAAAAGAGTATGAGTTAGTGGTATTCCATGTTTCCTTTTGATCAACATTTTAGACTGCATCTCATTTTCACTGAAGTATTACATTGTGCTACTAATGTAACAGCTAAAGTTATATCTTTCCTTAAAAGCTGTCTCATAAAATGTAGCAAGAGCCTCATATCACATAATAAGGAGTGGTGTGATACAAGAATTCGCAAATCCAAGTGGCACATAATAAACTTGAGAAAAATTATAGCCTCAAGAACAAAAACACAGTGTACATTACCAAAAGGGGGAACACATTTGCAAGTATACTGTGCTAATAAAATGCTATTTAAGTTTTCTATGTAGAAGTTGATGGCTATTTTCATGAACCTCTGAAGTTATCACACCATTGTAAAGAACAGACCAAAATTCTGTCAGCCTTCATGTTCACTTACACCTTACTTTCAAGTAGACATATTGAAAGCATGGGAATACTCAGAAGAGTAAGGTCACAAGTCAACTAATTGGATTCTTTATGTTTTTACTGGAAGTGTGGTTTATGACAAATCTTTTTAAAATCTGTAATAATTGCTTGGAGTTACATAACAAGCACCTAACAGATTATGCACGAGTTTGACAACTATGCCAAGACAATGATAAATGGGTCCTACCGGTAGAATCAGCCTGATTTGTAGAATATTTCTAATTCTTATAATTCATTAAATTGCTTGAGGCTACAAAACTGTTAATGTATTCACTATTAATTCACTTACCAGTATAATCAAGTGTTAGTTTCTGGAATCTAAGCTGATGTCTGCTCTAACAGTAAGAATGTTTGCTGGTTATGAGATGTACTATGCAAAGATAACATAAAATCTTTTTGAAAGTGCCTGGAAAGGTAAGTAAATATTTACGATGTTTCTGTATCTATCCTTTATTTCAAGGGATCTTCTAAAATCTTTTTAGAAGATCTTGGCCTTTGCCAAGGCCTGCACTTCAATACTTTTTGCCTACTTATGTTACACAGATACTCCTAAACAATTTCCACTCCTTCCTGTTCTCTGACTCCCTTTGACTTAACCTTCTTACATCTTCCTTGGCTGATATAACTACCTTTATGACTCAATTTTCATAAAGCTAGTTGCTCCATGCTTCTTTTTAAGTCCTTTTTTGGCTTCTGCTGAAAGACTATGTGTTCCTAGAAACTTCTCCTTAAAAAAGAAATCAAGTTTACAGTGAATCAATGGAAAATGCCAACAATTTTGAACTTTTTACAGATATGACTATGGATGATGTTCGAGAATACGAGAAAAATATGCATGAAAAAACCAACATTAAAGTTTGCAATCAACATTCATCTACTGTGGATGAAATAGAGAGCCATGCCAAAGCAAGAGTATGTCAATTTTTAAAACATATTGCCCATCCTCAGCTAATACACCTGCACAAATCAGCGAAGAGCAACCAGCTGATCTTGCTGACCAGTCAGTGGAATTTTGGGGAGGTTTTGCTTCAGTAGGAACAGAATCGTTCTCTATGAAGTGCAATCCTGCCTTTTGTTTGCACTGTAAACTGCCATTGATGTAAGAAAGGGTGGGGTTAGGCTCATAGACAGCTCCTTGTCTTCCAGGAAAACACAATTCTCAAATTTCAGTTGGATGCATAAAGAGGAAGTTAAATAGGAGTTTTTCTTTCTGTTATTTGAATAGTTAAAAAATGCAGGAGTTCAGAGTGCTTCAGTCAAAAAGCCAGGAACATGGGGAGTGGAAAATTTCTATGGGACTGATAAAATTGTTTGCTTCACCAGGAAAAAAAAAAAAGCTAACGAATTATTCACTCTTTTCAAACTAATTTTAATGTTGTCATTGATTAGCTACCAACAAGGTGAGAAGTATTTTTGGAAGTATATAACAGAAGTTTGTGGAGAAGGGCAGGTTTCTGTGTAGGTTCTTTGATTCAGATTCTGGAAATCTCATAAAGTGTTTAAGTTTGTCATTTGAGCACCTCAAGTAGAGGCCTAAAATTAGAAATTATTACTATGTGCAAATAGAAAAGATGCAGTGATATTTGCTTTTGAAATGTTATTATTCCTTTAGTTCTAGTAACTGCACTGTAGAACTCAGTGATGGCAAGGCCTAAAGGGCTTGAAGTCTTTCCTTTGCTCTTACTCAGTAAAAATTGTCACCAGCCTGAGAAGATGTTGTCTAAGTAATAACCAGGAAGTTAATTCTTGTGTTTGAAATGCTGCAGCTCCACTGGCATCAATGTTATTCCTTAGCAGAGCAGTAAATTGAGAATCAGTTCTGACTTTGGCTCTACACTTCAGGATTTGGCTTTGAATGAAGTCTACCATCCTTAGTTCCCATGTGGAAAAATTGCCATTGAGGTCAGAACAGACTTTGTCATTAAGGGGAAAAAAAGTCTAGCTCTGGGACTTGTTTTATTTGATTGTATATCAGAACAGAAGGGAATTTAAAGCAAGTGTAAGCTAAAAAGCAAAAGTCAACTGAAGGGACAATGAGTATTTCAAGTCTGAATTTAAAATGAACAGTCTTGGAGGCTACCCCGTTAGCAAGACTTTAGTCAGTCTTCGCTTAAATGGCCAGTAAACAGAAATCTTCCTGTCCTCTTTCACTTTTATTTATTCAAGACAGGTTTTGTTTCACATTGTACAGAAGTCCTCAACCGAAAATAGCTGAAATGAATGCATGGGCTCCCTTTGATGTCAGGGTGCTTTTAAAGCCATTGAGCTCAGAAACACTACACACACTGTTATGGGGTGTGAAACAAAATGCAAATCAGCAAAACAGGTTCAAATCTATCTCCAGCACAAGTAGGTACAGTTCCTCTGAGACTCATCTGTTTATTTCCACCACTTAGCTCAGATTTGAAAATAGCTTAGTCCTCACTCTTAATTGGCATTGTAGGCTGAAAAGGTCCCTGGAATGTCATCTGCAGGGAGGAGAGGAGGCAGCTGGCAACATGCATGCTTTTGTTTATTTAACATGATGTAATACAACATAAAGCTTGTTCTACATAACATTTGCAGCCAAGCGTACAGATGCATGCAGCTGGGTAATATTAAAAAGTATCGAGGTACTGGAAGTATAGGATTTTGTCACACATATGGTAAGCACCGTTGCCAGTCCCGTGTCTCAGACACTCAAATGGGCGAGAATTCTAAATTGATTAAAATGCTAGTGGTTTTATTTGTGGGTTTTTGAGCTTTCGGAGCTAAAAGGATCTATAAAATGGTTTAATGAAATACTTCAAATGTACAAATTTAACATGACATTCAGTGAAACCCATAAAATTTATTTCAGTTGGCTCAGTGGACATCTTGCAGGCAATGTAGACATGGAGCAGCAGGTTTCAGAAGAGTCTTGCTGACTTTTTGCTCAATTTACCAGTTTGTAGCAGATGTCATTTGTTTGGGATTTTATCGACAGTTTTGGACGGCTCAGCTCAGAGCACATCTATGCTGGGATCGCTCTGCCCTCTTGTGGGTCTCTACAGCACGGTGACACAGTTGTCACCTGCATGAGAAGACTTTCACTGCTTTCCGTGGACCCTATTTTCCATTGCAAAGTGGCTTTAGCCTCTCATCTCGTTTTGCAGGGAATTAAGCAGTGGATTTGTCAGTTGGCTCTAAATGTTTAAATACAGATTCTGGATGGAAAAGTTGGAAAGTATGTTGTGGCTTTATCAAGTGAGAGGGAATTCTTCAGGCTTTATTAGTTGAAAAGCAAAACGGCCTCAGTGATGTGCATGCAGCTGCAACTAGAAGTCAGTGGAAGATGTGCATGGGGGGAGAGATTTTTTCATCCCTTAGTAATTACAGTAGATGAACAAACCGATGACAACCCTTTACCTGTGCATGCATATAATCTAAATGAAAAAAAATAAAGCCCTATTAGTTCTATTTTGGTTGAAGTTCTGAAAAAATCTACTCGCTGACTGTGTATCTAAAGGTATTCTTTAATTGCCTGTGAAATATCTTGATTTTTCCAGCAATTACAGAGGTAGCAATCTTTATTCAGTTCCGACCCAGGGAGAAGAAGAGCTTTTAGTATGTGATGAATGTACTTAACTTCGTTTCCTTTACATTGGCCACTTATTGTACTCCAATCAATGCATTACAATAGGGAGGCATTCGTGTGGAGAATCACTTAATGTTAGGCACATAAGCAATCATTCCCTGATTTAGAATTTGGATGGAAGTAGTTTAACTGAGTTAATGAAAGGATCATTTGAAATTATTCTAAAGTGCCTTTATCTTTCTTTCCTTCTTGTTGAAGACATGACAATGGATGAAGTCCGAGAGTTTGAACGAGCAACTCAGGAAGCTACCAACAAGAAGATTGGGATTTTCCCACCTGCAATATCTATCTCTAACATTTCCATGCCTTCTTCAACCCGCAGTGCTCCATCTAGTGCTCCATCAACTCCTCTCTCCACAGATGCTCCTGAATTCCTAACAGTTCCCAAAGATCGGCCTCGGAAAAAGTCTGCTCCAGAAACTCTCACTCTTCCAGATCCAGTGAAAAAAAACCTTTAAATTAACCCAGCATGTTTCCTCCTGATAAGCCATGTCTACCACAGCAAGAGTGACACAACTCAATTTCTACAAAGGTCATGGTGGTTTGTTGGTTTGTTTTTTGCTTAAAATAATGTTACTGGTGTGGAAAGATTACTTCTTTCCTCAGACTTGATCCTTAAAACCTTCAGAGATGTGCATGCAAGAGAACATAGTTTGTATATTCCTAAAGTAGTGTTTCAAGCCATATGGTGCATCTTACTGACATACGATGAAATAGTCTGAGGGGAACCCTATAAAAGAAAACAAATCTTTCTGTAGCAGTATTCTACCTACAAATCCTCATCTAGGTCATAGCATTTATAATTAGGAGTAGGTTATTTAGTAAAGCTGCCAAGGACTTCTGAGGCAAATTAGTGCCAATTAGAATGCAGGGTTAACAGGAAAAAAACCCTCCCATTTTCTTCTTTTCTAGCTGATTTTAAAATCCTTCCTACTCTCAGCCTTCTCCTGTGTATTCATAAACCTTTGACCTGTAACTCATTGTACTTGAACACCAACAGCAACTGCTCAGATTCACATTTTGCTTAATATGACTCAGGATTTGGGGCCTAGCTAACAAAGACAAAACTTTTCAAACCTAAACTATCACTGTATTGAAGCCCCAATTGTAATTAATTATACTGACTTTGAGGCCATTGAACTATTTCTATCTTGCACATAATTTGTAAAAGAAACCACCTATTTCTTGTAGATAATGTATTTTAATAGCTCTCCCCCATCCTTTTGTGGTCTCTTAAGTCCATTTTGGTGTTCATCAATGGTGTTCCATGTGTAAGATTAAAAAAAGCAGCTAAATCGAGCCAGTTGAGAAGCAAAACCAATGAATTCTGTGTTCTCCTCACTGGAAGAAGAGTGGTAGCTACACAGTAAGACCTTGAATGTAAAGGAAAGAAAATATGAGACTCCTTTTTCTTTCCTGCCTCACATCTTTCTTAAACAGCACAATCTCTGCTAACAGAAAGCTGGTTCCAGCCTTTACTGTTGTCTAGGCAAGGGAAGAACAAGCTCGGTCACTTTAAAAAGCAAATGAATCGTGGGGCTGCTTGGTCCCATGTAGGGTGACGTTAAGGAAAAAGAAGTGCTCTTCCTGGTCTGCCTGTGAAATCACTCTTCCATCTCAGGAAATAAAATGTAGAAAAGGATGTTTCCCAGTAGGGAAGTGTAGATTATGGAAGGAGGAGAAAAATAAATGGCGGAAGTGGTCTCTTCCTTCCTTTTCAAAATGTAAGCTCAGAGAGAAACTAAACTTTCCCCGCTGCTGTAGTAGACGTTAAATAAGCTGCTGTTCAATTCCCAGTGAATGACAGCTGTTGCCTGAATCATACGATCAAAGCAGGTGATATTTCGTACCACCAGTGACAAGGTACATGGATTAAAAAAAAAGAGTCCTCCAGAGCTGAACTATCATTGAATATTGAACAATCAGTTTGGGGATGGCCTTTTACCTGGACGGGACGTTTGTGCCATCTTCTCAGCACAATGCTGTGATTTGACTGGCTTAAATGCACTGAACTTCTCAATGGCTGTAGATGCAGTAGAAGTTATGTTGAATGTGTGATATTTGTAGGGTAGTTTTAGTAGCAGGAGAAGTAATTCCACAGCCAACCTGCACTGAAAGCAAGTGTATATTTGTTTGATAGTTAAAATCCTGTAACTAACAAAATCCAGGAGCTCTTTGTAGGTTAGCCGTGGTCTGACTTCATGCATTCTCCCTCGTACAATCCATATTTTGCTTTACTTTTCTTCTCAGAGCTAGCAATTCTGTGTGATTAGTAAACTAATGGGTGATGATTTTTTTGTTTAAAAAGAAGCCGCTGTAAAGATGCAAACAAAACTTTCCTACATTAGTTGATGATTTCAGCTTAAAAACTGTGCAGATTATATATTCATGATTATAACTGGTCTAATCTTTTTATGATTATTATTTATTTAGTAGCAAGATTGGAACACTGGCAGAGAAGGGAAACCTTTGAAAACACAAAGCATTGTTTGGTTGTTTTTTCATTTCCTGAGTTTGACCTATATAGAAATAGTTCAGGTCTGTTCCACCTGAAAATCTATTTCTCAATGAATTTTTTCTTTGTCAAAGAAAAATTTGCTCAGCTCTAGTCGTAATGTCCTTGTGCTTACCTATTACTGTTTCTGTATACGTTTTGGCATCTGGGTTTGACACAGATCATTAGACCAAAGCAGTCGTATAGCTTTACTCGTATTTAACTGATTGATTTCCAATCCCATGTGGATACATTGATTATCATATTAAGTAGGTTTGGGGGTAAGGCATGTATGAAAATTATTAACATACCTGGATAGGACAAATCTTATTAGCTGCGTGACAGAGGTGTAGGAGAAAGACACTGATCATCTCATGGAAAAAATGACAGACTGCGTAACGCTGTCTCCATCTGCATGTGCTGCTGCCTCCTTCCACCGAGCAGTGCTGTTCTCCAGAGTACCAGATTTACTGACCGAACAGCTTGAATTCACCGTTGATCACAACAAGGGTCACGTTGCCTCCGTGTTGCTTCCTAATGAAGGCAAATAAAAAGATCTGTAATGTTTCATTGCTTTGGATAAGAAATACCCCAGGCTTTTCATTGCCTATGTAAGTACCCTCTGCTGTGTTCTGCTTTGCTTTCCCCACCAGTCATTACCCATTTGGTCAATATGATCTTTAAATAGAAATCTTAAAATAGCTTTTTCTGTTTGGTTGGGTTTTGTTTGTTTGCTTGCTTTTTAAGGTAGGATAACTTTTTCTATAATGTTCCCAGCAAACACTCAAAACGACACAAAATTAAATGAAAATGAAGGTCTGAATACTTCAGTGTAACATCTTGAGGCAAAGGGGTCGTTTTCATTACTGATTTTTTCACAGTGCGTTCTGTGGTATTTTCAAACACGTTTATTAGGAGAAAAATAGAGAGTATTTTGCAGGTGTTCATCACTTTCTTTGCAAAAATAAATTATTTGATTATTTGGTGAGTACACCTTTAGAGTACGGTGCCACACAGCAAAGCTGAATAGACACAATAGCCGTGTTCCTATTCTCTGCCACAATGACTGCAGAATTACATGATGCAGCTCTGCTAGGACTTGACAAGGAATTTTTCATCAAGGAGAATACAGTTCAGAGCAAATAATGTGATTGGTTTGTTTGGGTTTCTACGAAAACTTCCCAGCTTTGCTCATACTTTTATGTATTTCATATAAAACTATCATTACAAAATAACTGGCAATTCGTTGCAGTCTTTAGAAGGGCAGATCTCCTAATAAATTAAAAAAGGGAGGTATCCATAAAGACTATGAGGAGCAGCACATTCCTGAAACACATACTTAATAGGATTTCTTATGAATGTAATGGTTAATTTTGTAAATGACTGGATAAATCCTATGGAAAGAAACTATTTGACCTTGTTCTTTGGCTTTTTTGATTATTCTGGAAGGTGACTTTGTGACATCTAGTAGCCAATTTGCATTAATTGCTGCTGTAGAGATTTTGAAATGGAAATATTTGTTCCTTGAATTTTAGTTTGTAACAAGACCGCTATATTTTGTTAAAACTGCTTTGAAGCTTGCTGCACTATAACTTCAAAACAATGTGCTATCATTTGAAACAAGCCAAATGTATATGCTTTTTATGAATTAGTGAGTGCAGTAAGAGAGAATTCATGATCTCATCAATAGGAGCTTTTCTGTTTCCATTGCTGGGACTTGGTTTTATATGTGTAAGTTAAAACTGCTAAATAAGTCTAACAATGTTTTGCTTTAAATGAGCAGCATGGTCATTGAATTACAATCTCCTGTAGTTCTGTGGTGTCACTAAAAGAGGCTTCATTGGTTTATTTCATTTCTGTGGTAATTCCACATGACTGAATGTCCAGTAATTCGTTTCTTTTACTTAGAGCAATGATGGCTACCTTAGGTGATACATCACTACCATCAAAGAAGGACCAAGTTTTGAAATGCTCTGCATGTTAAATAATGCAAGGCTCAGCAGGAGAATTTGATAGTCATATTTCTCACTCATATCACTTAGTTTCTGATTTTTTCAAGTTATTTATTATTTTTAATATTGTATTTTTCCTTGCATTTTGTTGTAAATAAACTACCAACAATTATTCTTTACAATTGTGGCTATTTTCTTTTACTGGGTCTCCTCTAGCAAGGAACATACCCATTAACATTTCTGCCCCCAGCTCTGCAAGTCACTTCCTCAAAATTAAACATCACAAAGAATTGGCTTTGTAAGGATAATTTAAATCACTTCCAACATCTACTAGGTTTTGGTGTGCCTCAGCTTTTTAAAGATTTTATCAGGGCAGGTGCCCCATCAGCCTGGTGTTAACCCATTCATTTGTAAATGACCTTTTGGTTGACAAGGAAGTTTTTCAGTAGGGAATCTGATTCCCTATGCAGGGTTTGGCAGCCCAGTGTGGTAGTAAATACTGGAACATACTGGAAAAGAGACCCCTCAAAACCTCTCAGACTTGTCTACAAGTCATTTAAATTTTAGTCAACAGAAATTTCACATGTACAATGATTCTTTAAGTAGAGGCTTCCTCGATAGAAATAAAGCTTTCTCTGCACCAGAAAAATGGTAGTTGCATACTCAGTATAGAAATGCTTCAGAACAGTGTAGGAAAGGACACAAGGAACAAACATAGGCCTGGAAAATATTTAAGGTAGAAATCACACAGTACAAAAGAGACAGAAACCAGGTACCCCTGTGTGGCCTCAGGTCTGCGGTAACGACTTCTCGGTGGCTTCAGCGCATTAAGACCAGATCGGGGTAAGGGTGCTGGGGCCGTGCCCGGCAGAGAGCCAGGGCGCTGGCCCAGTCTCAGCCACCGAAGTGGGGTTGTGACTGTCCTCCGTGAGGAGAAATTACGGCTGGACTCTCCAGCAAGCAGATCTGCCAGTGGCAAGACCCCGAAATTGCAGTGCTGGCAATACGTGTTCCCCAACGGTGGTCAACGGCAAGCACAATAACGCATCTTATTACGGTTGGACTTGGTGATCTTTGAGGTCTCTTCCAACCATAATGATTCTGTGATTCCATGATCTAGTGATTGGGCCTGACCTGTTTTGTTATCGGTTTGCTTTGACTTGATGTTTAAATCTTACAGTTTGGGCTTGTGTTGCTAGGGCTTCATTAAAATTTGCACACAAACAAAATACAAACGCATGAAAATACAGGACAAATTGGTTAAAAATCTGAACCCGATCCTACTGCTATCAAAATCGGTGGAGTTGGGTCGCGCTCTCGCTTTTATGCTTGCAGAATAAAAATTCCACCCTTTATTCTTTACAGAAACAAGACATCTCATAGGGCAGAAATACATTTAACTAAAATAATCTTAAAACCAGCAATGTTTTATTGCATAGATGCAAAACTACAGAAGCCTTTCACCCAACGTCCTCGTGCTGATCTGCATATAAATGGCACCTCTCCCGCAGGGAACCCCCGCACCAGCCGTGGGGAAGCGTGACTGGCACCGCGCGCGGAACG
>NW_009593204.1:88159-88390 GCF_000690535.1 Cariama cristata
CGCTTTGTACCGCCGTCGCTTTGTACCGCTGTTCTGAAAACCGAACGGCTCTTCCGCGGGTCTGTAACGTTCACAATACTCCCAACGCATCGTACTTTTATGTCCTTTGCAAATGCCAGCTGGCGAAGCCTCCCGACACCGTCGCGGGAAGAGACAGGACTGCCAGTCCCGATTTGGCAGAGCACGGCCATACGGCAACAGCGCACCAAATCGCGACGCAAAGTTTCCCTG
>NW_009593205.1:0-13389 GCF_000690535.1 Cariama cristata
TGGTGGCTGCTGCGGGTCCTGAGGCAGGGATCGCTCAGTTCCCTATTTTACAGATGGCAAAACTCAGCAACGGGAAGCTCGAGGGCATCGGGGCCAGAGGTGATGACCATTGCGGGGTCCTTTTACCGCTTAGGGGCAGAAGGTCTGGCGGGAGCCTAGCAGACACAGTCTCGGCTCCAGAAACCCTGCCCTCTACTTCAGCCCTAGGATCCTTTCTGACAATAGTGCCCACGGTCACGTTTCATAGATACTCAGCTGAACAGCTCACAAAGGAGCCTCATCCTAGGGGAGCATCCGCTTTATAGAGAAGTAACGTGAAACGTCAAAGAGCTGCAGTCCCTGTCCAGGACTGCAGAAGTCAACGGAAGGTCATGCGATGAGGGTAGAGTAGACCAGGAGATAAAATGCAGAATCCATAGCTTCTCCAGTGCTCTCACACCACTAGTATTCACTGCTGTGTTTCCTTTGCCCACTATAAATAACTAACCTGAATAGTACAAACTTACTATTCCAGTCAAGTTGTGTCTCACTGAGGAGTTAGCGATGGCTAATTATTAATAAATTCAGTGCTATGAGATCTGGGATTTTTTTCTGTTGTGTATTATTTTACAGCTCATTGAAGATATTACTCTAAAAGCTCTTGCTTCCTTATTAACAAACTTTTTCTTATGAGTGTAATTCACTCTCATTTGATTTGTTAATTCTTTCACGATATCTTACAGATCCTATTACAGAGTCGCCTGTCATGATCAATCTCTGCCTAGTCATATGTTCCTCTTCCAAAGTGTTCTGGGGAACAGAAAAAAAAAAAAACCTAATCTGTATCATAACCTTTTAAAACTGAAAGGTAAATCTTCATTAAGATATTTGAGTGGACTGAAGCACCGCACAAATGACATGAAGCAAAGTATTGTAAATGACAGTGTTCTACAGGAAAAACGGAATTCTGCTACATTTACTGGAACATTTGTTCTTCTGAAACACATTAGTGTGTTTCAGAAATCTATCTGAATTTGAGTTTTCCCATTCTGTAGAAAAGTAAGTCGCTTGAAAGATTACAGGTTTTGCACAACATATTCTCATACTCGTAACTTAAAATTGAAACTGAAGTCTTGCAATACAGGAATTGCTGTGTAATTGGAGATGCAGAGTTGAGGTCTACTAAAAACGTTTTGGCAAGTAAGAGATCGTATGATCTTGCAAAAAATGTAGTAAAGTATATACTTACCTTCAGCAAACTCAGCAGTATAAGGTAAAAAAAGAATAAAATCCAGCTTGGTACGGCAGCTAAACTGAAGTTTAGGAAACTGGTGCTTCCAGGGGTCATTTTTGCTGCATACGTGTTAAAAAGAATATGATGCCAGAAGGCAGACTCTGGATGGCAAATAGTTGGAGAATAAAAAGCTGAATTTGCTGAACAGGCAGCAAAGTTGTGTTCTTATGCCTCATACGAATAAGCACACTTACTCCCATATACTGTAAAGTGTTTTGACTAATTACCTCTTTTGTGCACCCAATGACTAGGTCTCTGTATGTCAGTATAGGCAGAGTCAGTAAATAAACCCTTACGCTGTAGTATCCGAGTGGTCTTCCACTGAGCCTAGAAGAACCCTGTGATTCACATGCTGACAATCCAGAAATGGCCCCACTGCAGCTGTGTTGAAAACAAGACAGAATGTGCCTGAGCTCCCTGAAAATATTTGTAAAAGGTATCTTTTGAAACTGTTTTTTAAACAACTTGTTTGCCTCCATAATTATTGTATGAGTTAGATATTGTATAATTAATTATTCACATTCTATTGTGCAAAACCATGAACAGAGAATTAGTCTTTGCATCTGCTTAATATTTTATAGAAGTTCCTTAGCCTGATTCTCCCCTTTTCTACGCCATTTGCAGCTACTAAATTACTTCGGCTTTACTGAAGCTTAAATTAGAGATGGATCAGAACCCGGATTTTTTTTGTCATTCATCTTTCTGAAGCAGCTAAACAAAACAAATTCACAGTCATCCAGAAGCTCGTCCTAAGGGGTGTTCTTCCCTGGATGCATGTAACATAATTCCTTATGAAATCATTGGGAATCATGTATGTGTCCCAGAGTGAGAATTTACTCCATATCTCATTCGTAGAATTAATTATTAAAAAATAGACTTGCTGAGCAATGCTGAATTTTTTGCTTGTTCATGAGCACATTTGCAATACCTCTTGTCACACTGAAGAGATTTGGCCTGTGAACTATGAGTTCTGCTTTGTACATTTTTGTGCGTTTGAAAATGTAAATACAAACAATGTCATACTTCTGAGGGACAGTATGGTTTGGAAGTGCGTGTTTCTCTATTCACATGGCAAATGAAAAGTTAATTTTTTAATTTCAACCATTATTAAAGCATGTGGGAATATATAATGACTTTGCTGTATCATTTTTCTGTGTCTTAAAAAAACTATAGCTCTAGTGATTATGAAGAAAGAGAATACCTCCCACTACAGGATCTTCTAAAACTCTCCTCTCATCTTCACTGTGACCATCCAGGGAAAAGTGATTTCCATCATAAACACAGTATCCTAGTAAAACCTTATATCCTCATACATACTATGCAATGCCAAACAACGCAGGCTTTTGTGATCTTCCATAGTTTCTGTGGTTCATATGCATTTTATTTATGCTCCAGACATACAGGTGAGATTGGTTTTATTCTATATGATGGAAAAGCAAGACCAGGGATTACCCATGTCTTGTAAAAACTCAGATCTGAACTCTGTAGCTCATCTTTAAAATTTAGCAAGGAATTTGAAGAGCTGTCATGATACAGCTATCCAGCGATTTAGCATTTCTGTCGTAAGTAGTGTTTATGATAAACACTTCAATAGCATATTAACAATTGTTTTCGTGATAAATAAGGCTGAGGTTCCCATTGCAAGAGTCGCTGTAGTACCACAGTAGGAATAAACAGTTTCTGCCCCATAGAATTAAAATGTTACACAATAATTTCAATAAAAGAGGAAAAAAAACCAACCCAGTACACAACTGTTAGCTATTGTAAGAGGATATTATTAAAGAATTTGAAAGGAAAAAGGTGATTTCACAAGTTACTGAAGGAATAATTCTCCAGACAACCAGCCAAAAAACCAAGAAAGACCAAAACTGCATCTAGCATCAGCAGATTGACAGGCATTGACACTGGCACTCAAGCCTTTTTATTTTCAGAGTCTCTATATGATTTCCACATACGCCCATGAAAGCTACTAATTTTTTCTTACAGGTTAAACCAACAGGACATGTACTTAAAGTCACCAGTTATCCAGTCTTCTGTATCGAGCATCTTCCCTTCCTACAAGGAGCGATACTTTGCCATGTTACTTGCACTTGACAGTGTTACACTGGCCAACCTATAAAGACAGACAGAAAGAAACCATTTCAAATATCAGAAGACTCTTCTCCTCCGAACATGAAGACTGTCCATCAACAATGCATAAAAACTCTACACTGTGAATGCCTCCTGTCTTTTTTTAGAGAAGGTGGGCATGAAAACGGAGTCGATGAACTCAGTGTCCCTGTCGGACTGCTGGTTTGCCCAGTGTAAACCAAGTACTAACAAGAAATTATGTTCTCCAAGGGATCACTGTTGTTTATTTGATTACTTCATTCCTAACTATAAATTTCAAGGTGAAAACTTTATAACAGTCCCTATTACTCTCATGAAATTGCTGTTGTTTTTCCTGAGGGTTAGAGAAAGGGAAAGGAGAAGCCATGCCTGCCTAGGAGATGACTCCTAAAGGTCTGATACAAATATCTGTTGAGGTTTTCAAAGACTGAGTGCATTAATCTCATTTGAGCTGTGAATAGCACATAATTCTTGTGTTACAATAATTATCTGTTCTGTTCCTCCATGTGAAACTGAGTAAGATACCAGAGTATGCGTTTTTGAGCCAAGGCTGGCTACTAATTCAAAGCCAAAAAGCATGACTGAATCAATACCAAAAGTACTTGGAGGTATCCCAAATGACAGCTGATTGAATGGCTTGCTTTGTGGGAAAGTACAGGCTGACAGGCACCGACAATAGAACTGTAGGTTTAGTCCCCTCCCAAACTCCAACTTGTACCGAAAAAAACATGAAATAAAGAGTGTGAGAGGCCAGAATCCAGATTCATCTCCCATTTGCACTAAATCCATGGAAACTGAGTTCCCAGGTTGCTCATCAAATTTCAATAAAAGTGAGTACTAAGACAGGTTATTATAAAGTCAACCTGCTGTGCTGCTGCCTCTTTCTAACGCCACTTACATTGAGAACTTACGCAAATTGCATGCCCCATGTGAATACATCCCTAACTGTTCAAATTATCAGTCTACTAAGAGACAGAGTATTTTACTTCATTCGCAGAGCCTGAATACAGGCTACTTGTATTAAACTAGTCTGAGGTCAAAGAAGTAATTCTGGTAGATGTGCTCAGCTTTGCAGGTTAAAGCTGTTAGCAAATGTCCTGTCCACCGACCCTTCACTTGGAAGTTAATTGAAGGAAATTTATTCCCATTACACTGCTGTTCACTAGTACCACTTAAACTAGGCAGAAAGTATGTTTCCAAGGGACAGTAATCCCTTTCAAAATAGGGAGAAAGGGCTTAAGCCATTTGGCTGCAATCATTAACATTGTTTGCTTCCCGTGCACGTGGGTCAAAGTCCTTGAAGACAGGTCGCCTTTCTCAGCAACATCTAGTCTCATGGCTTTGACAATAAGGTTTTATGCTCAGTGACCACAAGGTATTTCCAAGTTAACTATAAGAAAATTAGGTGAAACAGTACATAAAACTTCTGCTGCTTTATAGATTACTGTTAGTCAATTGTATCTAGTAAGTTTATTATTATTGACTTCTGAGTTGTTTAGCAAAAGTACACAAGGGAACAATCTTCCAAATATTAATTTCACTACAGATAAAAAGGAAATAAAAATGTTCCCCACATTTCAAATTAGAGAATACAAAGTTAATAGGATATTGTTTCTTGACAATAAACCTAATTCTGAAACATGTTACACTGGATATTATATTGGTTACTATTTGAAATCCAAAGAGCAATAGAAGTACTTCTCACTTTCCAGGCTGACCAAAGTGTGCAACTGTTCATCATACATCAGCTAAAAGTAATTTTTAAGTTAGAAACTACTGAATTAGTAGAATATCGTATTACAATTTTTAGCCAAGTCTTCTCATTCCACAGATAAGTATCATAGCTAACTACAATTACTTCCCCCCAAAAAATACTATAAAGCCAGTACAATTCTTACATTGAACTTTGAAATTCATACATACTCAACAAATTCATAGGACCTCTACCTTAAGGACAATACTGAATCTTTTGTATTAGTTTAGCTAAGGCTAAAATTAAGGCTTGTGCAATGGTGTGAGGAAGATGAAGAGTTTCTTTATCTGGAAATAGAGGAGCATTTACTGTGAAGGTCCCAAATATTCTAATTAATATTCTAAGATTATTAATATTATTTTAAAATATTCTAATTAATAAAGTACAATAAAGAGCATTCCATAGTTGAAAATATCATGTTTTAAAGGGAGAAGGATATTTATAGGAGGGGAAATTTACCTAACCTTTTTTTTAAAAAAAGGAAATCTGGTTCTTTTAATGAAGCATATAAATACAACAGTAGAATTACAAAAGCTATAGTGAGCTGAAGGTGCAACTGAGGGGAATTCATACATAAGTAATCTTGTTTTGGACAAAAAAAGATTTATGCCAGAAAAGAGTGTAGAACTTGCAACATACAGTTCTTCCCTGACATCTGAATGAATCTTGCTGACTGTATACCTCCAAAATTGTCTGATATAAGTGCACCATATTTTACAGGCAATTCAGGAACACTTACCCCAGCTTTACTGTGTTATGGTTACTCTGTGTACAGCTTCAAAATAAATACCAAAATAAGCAACTGCTGGTATTCAGACAACTCTTTTACTCTAGGTACACAATGATACAGTATAACCCAAACAAAGCTAGGAATGTGAAGCTGAGTACAATTTGTCAGCTATTAGAAAAATGAATGAAATGTTCAGTCTAATGTTTCCAAAAGTAACTAAAATCTTCCCTGTTGGCAAAGCAAATGGTCTTGACAGATTAGCTGGGAACTGGCCTGTTTACATCAACAGGCTATAACAGTATACAGTGATACTAAGACAGCTCATTTAAAGGTGGAAATTTTATTAATCACAGTAGGAGGTAAAATTTATAATTTGCTCCTCTCCGCAGAGCCTACTAATGCAGCAGAAGACTGTTTTTCCTAATAGTGTAGTTATTAGCTCTTCTATTAACTCCTTCCTAAACCACTGCAGCACTTTTCCACTTTTATATACAGAATGAAATAGTAACTTAACTGTTTCTATGTGAATAAATTGGGTAAAATTTAAATGTCATCAGTTTGGAAGAGTTTAAAGGAATAACTACTGTGTGGCATGCAAAGTAAGATATGTATATTACATTTAATTTAACCTTAAAATTGGTACTAAACTTCATCATGTCAATAGCAAGTTTTGCTAAAAATCCCAGGGAGCTTCAATATCATCAGATAAACTGTGGGTAAACAGAAGACATTGGCAACACCTAACTACAATGTGCTTTACTCACAATAGGTACAGTTGTTAGCTGAAAAAAAGAGTAGCAAATTGAAGCACATACAGAATATATGCACATAATTCAAAAAACATGATCATAATCTTCTGAAGATAATACTAAAGAAGACTTCTGAATCCACAGATTCTCATTATAAATGGGTTGTGTTCTGTATAACTGTAACTCAATGTAGATGTTGAAAATTATTACTATAATTATTGAAGAATAGAGTTCCTGAACAAATTTCAAATGATCATGGAATTCAGTTAACTTCTGAGGAGTTTCAATTGTTTACAAAGTGAAATGGTCTCAAATATGTCCCATCAGCTTTTTATCCTTTGCTTTGAAAAGATTTATTCATGTATTCCAGCAAATATTTCAAATTATAACTGAGAATAGGTCCTACAACACGTAATTGCAAATGTGCTGCCTTCCTATAAGCTGACAGAAGGTGTTTTGCAGGATAGAGCTGGAGGTCTCCATACAGATTTATTATAGCCCTGTCACTGATGGACCAATAAGCTGACAAAAGACAACAAACCTGGAGATGGTGGTGTTTCTTCACGGGAGTCTCTGATTCTCGCTATTATCATGAGATACGAGATACAACAATTTGTTCTGGCAAAGTTGCAAGAAAGCTTCCACAAGCTCTACAGAACATTATGCGTTATGGACACCCCTTGTGAAACAAAGCACAGCCAATGCCACATAACACCAGCAGTGTGCTGTACATCCCTGCTCCTACAAGACACTTCAAGCATTGTGGTTTGTTGATGAGGAAAGGCCAGAAAGCACATTGTTCCACATGTTATCATAAAGTGTCTGTAAAACATTATCCAAAGAGAATCTTTGGTAATAAGTCTTCATTTGTAGAATGCTGTGTATTTAATGACATGAATGCATTTTAACAATCAAAATGTCTTTTCATATTCAAGGGGAGTAATACAGCAAAAAGCAAATAACTCCATGAGCAGCACAGAGGAGCAGATGAACAAAATGTCTTCTAAGAACAGGTATATTTCCTTTGGAGGACTTTCTGGTGTCTAAATTGGAAGTCTGGAGACTTTTGATGGTAGACATAATCTTTGTATGACCTTCTAGGGGGAGAATCTCGCATTTAATAAAGAAAAATTCATCTTTGACCTTTAATTCCTCTCCCCAAGATAAGTATGTGGAAAAGTCTTTCAAATGTTGTTGAAACTAATCAATGCTTTAAAAGTTATTGCAAGAAAACAGTAACAGCCATGCAAGTAACCATTTCCAAAGGAAAACTGGCTAAAATAGACATTGTTCTGCCAAACGTGTTGTTAAGGCCTGCAAGTGCTTTAATCAGTAGCGCGCAATGGAGGAAAAAAAAATTGTTTACCATCGTTTTAGCTTTAAATGTTCAGCCCCAAGGAACACATCCCTCTGTATTTGACTGAGCTAGCTAAGGGCAGCACGTAGCACAAGTCCCTTGCAAAGCTGTCTCTTTTACTTGCACTACCTGAAACCTGTAGTATCAGCACTGAGTAACAGACCTTTTGGAAAGTGCAAAACCTCTTCTGGTACATCCTCTGTGTGGTTTAGAAACCTGAGAGAGCAGGAGCACAAAGGTAGCTAGGCTGCATATAATGAGTAAATATGCTTATATGGAATCCAGCTGTGTCCATGCCGCTTCCTATTATTTTTGCATGAAAACTAAAGGAAACAAAATATTTGGAGTCTTTTCTGTTATTTCTGTTTTATATTTTTGAGGGTTATCATAAACCAATGAGATTAATGCCAAGGTTTAGCATTTTTTTTCTATTTCAATAATGGCATGTCTTGAATGCAAGACTTCGTCTTTTCAGCTAAAAATTCATACTGTAAAGATAACAGGCTTGGCCATTAATGATCATTAGTGTCACCACGAAGAAAAGTCTCATGTTGGTATTATTTATTAAAGCAATCAAAATGTGCTATTATGTTCCTAATTACAATATTTATTCAAACTCCCCTACTTACCCACAGTACAAATACAGTGCAGGCAGCTGTTGTAGAAGCTTCCCTGTGCAGCTCTGGAAATGACTTTTTCTTTCGACTAAGGACACTCCTATTCTCAAAGGGAAAGAACAGAATAAATGTGGATCTTTGCACTGTGAGGCAAACACTCTGGTTTTGGATGGATGAAGTTGTATTAAGGATAAGAGCTGCAGAAGCAGAGAGGTGACTAAGAACTGTGGTTGATCAAAAAACCGGTCTGATCAAGCTTTTACCTTCAAACAAACTAACTTTTATCACTTGTAATGTAAATCACCCACAAGAAAAAATGAGATTTCAAAATACTACAGAGTATTTTATTTATTCAGGGCTACTTCCTTTTAGGAGATAACAGACACCAGTATTGGAATCTACAAGCAGAGATGCGATATCATAAAGTCCTCCACTGAGAGTTGAAATGAAAGGCTTACTTCACTATTATGCAGCAGAGCAGCAGAAATACATAAACGCAAACTATGGAACTGCGGCTATCATAAAGCCTATCACACAAAATATCAAGAAACAAATAGGAATGTGTGATAATTTATTTTAAGAACATCCATTTAGAATTTTTTTAAAAGTCTTCAAATTAATTCAGTGTCTATCGACTGTGTGCTTTTTGGTGAAGTATGAGCAATGTGTTTATTAAGTCAATATTGTAATTTTCTAACATTGTTAAGCAGAGACCACTAAAACAGGTAAGAAGGTAGTGTTCTACCTTCCTCAGATGAAGTCCACCTTTCCAAAACTAAGAATGATCTTTTTCAGCAACTACAACCTAGTACGGATTGTCAGCACCATCTGCTCCTTTTGTTTGTTAGGAAACACAATTTGAACATGTGCTTTTTCCAAAGCAATACTAAAGCAAAAGACATAGTTGAAAGACATCATTAGTGCCTTGATAAATAATCTAAATTATTGTTTGTTTGAAGAGGTTAATGTTTTAAATACCCCAAAACACTTAAAAAATATAAAACGTTGTCTAGGCCACTTGCCTGAGGGAAATTTGCAGCTGTGAATGGAGTTGCAGTTAGTGCTATTTTCCCATGGACAGAATACATTTTGTTAGCAATGTTAGTGTATGCTTCGATGTGCACGCTCCTACTCAGATCTTTTCCTCTGGATTCAGTCTGTTCCTAAGCGACTGCTGGATAATTGCTCTGTTTGCATATTCTCTCACTTGAGGAGAGAGGGAGAGAATCCAGGATGCTCTTAAGATGCCCCATCTCCCATTCTAAACCATAAAACTCAGACACAGTGAAAAATATATATTAGTTATCAGAATATTATTTCAGAAATGTAGGATATAGGAGTAGAATTTATTTAGCAAGTCAGTACAAACCTGTGGTGGGGTAAGATTGCCCTCCTTTTTTGGAAGAAACCTTTTCTTGGAAGTAAGAAAAGAGAAGCTATGTAGTTAAGGAGATTATGAAGGAACAAAACAGAGTTTAGCATCCTCTATACCCTCACTCCCAGTATGTATAACAAAACTAGAAAGAAAGATCAGAGTAGAGGTTGTGCCCTTCTCATCTGCTAGCTCTGTATAAATAGTGACTTCATAGTTACGAGATAATTGCAATCATAATGTTAACATGCGGGACAGTTAAATATAAACCTCAACAGGATTTTCTGAGCGCTGAGTTCAGTCTATTTACTTACTCAGTGAGCAGTTCCATTCACTTTAGCAGGAATTTCTTTTGTGAGAAAGATTTACAGCCTGGAGAAAATTGTAAAATGCAAGTAAAGCACATTTTAAAAAAAAGGTAGTACTTACAGTAACTAGTGAAACTAACACTGAGCCTAAAAATATTCTTGTTTGCAAATTGCACTGTTGTAGAATAAATAACTACTGAGAGTGAAACGTATGGGAGGAATAGACTAATCAATGAATGAGGATGTCAGAACTAATTAATCTTTGGAATAAGAAGCATAAGCAGAATAAACACATATACTTTTATCATGATGGTCTGAATATGATAGTCAATTCACTTCTGCATAGATATCCCTTTTGCTCTAAAAAGTGCAAATGATTTTTTAGATCATATATCTTTTCTCCCCTGAACAAGGGAGAATTCTGTTGTGTCACCTGAAGGTGAATTATCTCACTATGCCTGAATCACAGTGCTTCCTCAATGATGATTTTATTTTTTTTTTTTTAATTAAAGGTGAAAGACTATGTCTACTAAAGTCAACAAAAAAGTTTTCCACCACTGGGGTCAAGATTTTCTCCTTCTTACTTAACTTCATTTCCTCTTCAACCTTAAAAATTGTCTAATCCACAAGTATTGCATTTTTATAGAACAATGAGGGAAAGAATACAGGGATAACCAAACACTCTTTTTCAACTGAGCTTGCATGTATCGCAGTGCTTCATGACAGCCACAAGTTTTGTGTTTGGAATTAAACTAAAAGTTGGTATTGGGTATCAGTTGTATCTTTCTCACACTGTCCCAAAATTTACAGTTATTCATACTGATTTCCTTTATTAGTATTCTGTCATCTCATGTTTATGGGCTTGTATTTATTTGCATGACATTATTTACGTGGTATTAAAAGTTGCCTCCTTTGTATTTATTGTGATTATAGCTCTTGATAAGCAATTCCTATGCTACCCTTTGTAACCCTCTCTTTTGGCAGTAGGTAGCTAATCTAGTTGTACATTGATACAGTCACTTTACTTCTTAAAGAGCTCATATCTATCCAGAACGTATGGAATCGCTGAGGAGCAGAGATATTTGAACTGTGTTATTACAGGCAGAAAAATGGGATTTTGTTTTATGGCCCAAAGCTTCTGTAAGTAGAATCACAGATGCATAATTCTTGGAAGACACCTTTCAGGCAGCTGAACAATTATAGATTCACCTTCATGCCTCCTGATTGCTTAAAATCCAGAAGCTTCTTATGGGAAAGCAACTGTTTGTAATCTGAATAATAGTCGACTATTGGTCAAATTAATCATTTTATGAAAGGCAGAACTTCTTTGAAGCTGTTCAACTTTGCAATAATCTCAGCAATTGTTTTTCTCAAGAGCAATTACTGAATTAGCATTATTTGCTTCAAATAGGACATAGTATAGAACAAAGAATACACTATAGATTTTTTATAGCAAATTCTCAAGACACCCAGGAATTATTTGCTTGGTGGGCAACTGACCTATCCACTTTTCTAGTTAGGCTGTAATTTTACTTCTCCTCTAGCTCTCCTTCAGATAGGTAAGTCCAAGGTAGGGATGAAGGATAATATGTTAAGTGATCTGTCTATATAGAATTGTTTTCTACCTTGGAGAGCCAATTAAACATAAACTGCCTAGGGCTTTTAAGTGCCTTCAGAGCTCCAAAGCTAATGTCTTATTCCATATCTTAATTAATTTTTTTAATACTCAACAAAAATATTTTAGTTTACACAGAACAAGTTTTATTTCTGCAAATTGTAGCTATTCAGAAATGTTTCTGATTTAACTGCCAATAATCAATTGTAACATATCATAATTTGCCTCTCCTGCTAGCATCATAGATAACAGTAGTCCAAAAAAAAAAGTCTGACAGAGGTTACCCTTTTTTCCCTTCCCTGCACTAAGCTCTGAGAAAAGTTTATCTCACTTCTTCCCATTGACTTTAATACATGAGTACCAATACTATCTCAAGCCCATTGTAATGCCCAGCTCTTGCAAGCATACAAACACACTAACATTTATCTAAGTCCAGTGACTATGCAAGTTAAGTTGAGCATATCTTGTAAGTTATTTTTAAAAAAGCCTCAATTTCCAATATTCCGTTTAATGAAGTTACCCTTCCTCTTTTATTTAAAAAGATTCATCCAGTCTGGGAAATAATGCCAGAACACCCAGCTAATTTGTTTTTCTCTTCCTTTTGATATAATAAAATAATAATAGTAGTAACAGTGATAATTATAATTTCCACCATATACAAATCATGTAGTAATTATCTAAGTTTGGCATGTCATTTGACTGTGATTGTCCTTCCTTTCAAATACAAGAAAAACAATGTTGGTATTTCAGAATGACTCATACTGTATTCATATTTTTGCCTCAAGATTTCCAAAAGCTGTAGAAATAGCAATGCCATACGTGGTGCAAGGCCATGTAAAATAAGTGAGAAGCATATTTGTTTCAGATCTCTGTCAACTGATAACAGTGAAATAATTTTTCAGTGAATGAATTAGAAGACTGAAGGAATCATTGTCTCCTCAGCTGAAGGACATTCTGCTTCTCTGTAGCTTCCCACTCTAGTGGCACACAACATCATAGACATTTGAGATACACAGACTATTTCATGGGATTCTGCTGTGGCCACCAGTGGATTAATTAACAAAAGTGATGAAAGTTAAATTCTGCTTCAAGGCTTAAAAGAAGGACTGAGACTGTGATGGAGGGATAAAAAAAAATGTTCTCCATATTAATTTCAATTTTTTTCTCTGCTGAAAGTTTCATCTAGTAACCTCTGATAGAACACAATCAATTCCTCAGTTTGACTCTCAGCAACTATTGCAAATAAACTGTGAAAGAAAGCCTATTTCATGAATAGCCAGAGTAAAACTAGTTAAAATGAAAACCGAAGGTATTTACGTAAATTTAACTGAAGGAATCTGAGAAAACCACAGTCAGCTCATGTATACTTGTAGACAGACAGAAAACTACAATAAGAATATTTATCTGATTACAGAATACCCTTCTTTGTGTTCCAGTTCTGTGTGTCAGTAATCACACCAGTAGCGTGTTGGAGATTCATCTATGATTTACAATTGGACACTAACA
>NW_009593206.1:0-253 GCF_000690535.1 Cariama cristata
CAATGTGTCTTAGGCTGGCTCAGGGTAGGATCCCCGTGGTGTGTGTACAATGCAGCAGTGAACTGGATACTAGACTCTCTCATGATCCAGGCTACATGGATCTAGAAAGACCCAAGGTTTGCACCAAGAGCTGGGTAAGGAGCTTGACTTCCGGCCACAGATATTACATGGCCTTAAATTCCGTACTATTATTTGGGGAATGCAGAAACGTGCTGCTGTTAGCTGGGTCACCTTGGCCTTCCAGGGCATTCCT
>NW_009593207.1:0-4320 GCF_000690535.1 Cariama cristata
GCTGCCTGTCCCTGCCCAGCAGAAAGGTCTGGGCGCTTCCAGCAGTCTGAGATCTGCACTGCCGACTGTCCCTTCAGCAGCTCTGTCTGGGTGGGGGCATCGGCCACCGCTGGGGTAGATGGTGCAGACCCCCTGAGCCAAAGCTGCAGCCTTTGCTCTTAGACAAGTACCCACCATTCTGACTTGATGGTCAGGTAGATGAATGCCCTTGACCGGTGCAGATGGTCACAAAACAGTGCCCGGTTGCTGGGTTATGTGCAGTTCAAATCTCTCCACTCGACCAGTGGTGTGTCCCTCTTTCAAAGGGGTACCCTCCCACGTGAACTGTGGTGAAAACTGCCATGCAGACTGCTGACCACAACCTGGTCGCTAGCTCTCCCTAGGGCTCCCTTTTGTGGGAGTGGGATATTGCCGCCATTGCTCCTTGCCCTGCCTATGCTTCTATCAGCCGCGCTGATGAGAGCTGCCAGTGCCAGGCGGGTTTCTGCACTCCCTGGGGTTTCCCCCGCTCAGGAATCCCCTGCTCCACTGCGCAACACACCTGCTCTGGAGCTGATCGTCTCGGAGACTGACAAGTCACTCTACTTGGCTAGATGTATGCTCCTTGCTAAATTTTGTCTAACATGAAAGTAATAACTGAGGCTTTGTTTTGTTTTGTTTTGTTTTTTTTTAGTAAGTGTAAAAAAGATCTAGAATATTGTTATTTTTAGATTCTTTTTCTGTCTTAAATTTTTGTATTGGAAACATACATGCTGTCTAGACTTTTCAGACTAATGACTGGAGGCTAATGAAGTGGCAACATATGATATACTTTAGAACATCTATAGCAGGACAGGCCATAGGCCTCTGTAGCCTAGGGTTTCTTGTCTGTAGGTCATAGTAGTGGAACATAAGGGAGTAACACAGGAACTGGGCACATGCAATATACTTGCCCTACTTTGCACTCCTAGCTTCCAGCAACCAAGGTATAGGGACTTCCTGAGTGGGATTTTGTGATTACACTGATCACTTAGGAGATTAATGGCATCAGAAGAGCTTCTGAGAGAGAAAAATGTGGAACTAGCTTGCAATAGCTAAGTAGTAGGAGAGGCGCTTTCATGAAGGTGCTGTCTTTTCTTTCCCCAGCACTGGAACTGGCTGGGAGTGGATAGCAGAAGGAGAATAAAATCATTATCCAAAATATAATAAAATAATAGAGGTTCTGTAGCGTTTATGGAAATGTGCAAAATGGTACTTAAGTATGTGCTAAATGCAATACTATTGAGATTTTTAAGTGCTGCAGTCAGGCTAGTCACATTAAAAATAGCTCCTGAAACACTAGTTGGATCTTAACTTTTGGAGTCAGTCTACAGGCTAAAACACCTGTGTTTCTCATTGGCATCTCCTTCAGCATTTCTTTTTTGACCTTCAGCTAAGGAAGACACTGTCATTCTGGATAAGTGTTTTCCCAGTTAAAACATGCAGTGCATCAGGAGGAACTGAAAGTCGACAAGTTCCAAATTTCCACCTACTGTTTGCAAATTAAATACAAATGTGAACAGCAGGAGGCTGACTTTTAAAACAGACAAGTGTTGCCACACATTTATAGAATGGCTGCTCTTCAAATCTCTGTATTGGCTTCCCTTCACCTTCTGCATCTAATTTAAACTTCTGCCTCCTGATTTATGATTGCCCTATGACCTCTGCAGCATGGCACAGAGAAGAGACTTATGGACACATTTTGGAGAAGGCAATGCAGAGAAAGCGTGAGGTACTAGAAAGCGTATAGGTAGAATCACTAGTCTGGCTTAAAGAGATGGTTGAAAACTGTCTAGTGGCTTCTGGAAGTGAACAAGTCAGGCAAAACGGTAGGTCCTCTTTACTTTGTAACTTAAAATTTTACCAGATCAGGAGTTGCTCAGGACATCCCCTCTGCCTTCCAGACTTCTGCAGATTAGCTGTCTGTGTAATATGTGTCGAACTATTTCTTGCTTTTTATTTTTCTCTTTACTTCCTACCCTATAATCTTTCCTAATTCACATCCTCTTTTAACACACTTCCTGTGATATTACCCCAGTCTTTCCTCTGTTGTCCCTAAAAATCTTGTTTACTTGATCTGCTTGAGCTAGCTTTCTGTTCCTTCTTTCATTCTTTCTACCAACCTTTCCCAACTTTCTCTGTAAGTATATTTGCTGCCATTTATCTGTAGTTCCTAAAACCTCACATTTATATCAATTTTCTTAAAGTAGTATTCTTCTAGATTTCCATTTGCACAAGCAAGTCATGATCTGAACTTCACTGTTTTCTCCTTCTTGCTATCACTCGTCTTTCATCTGTGTCAATATGATCTCCATCTATCTTGAAGATCACTTCGTGGTTATTCTTGTAACCTTGTGAATGTAGCAAGGACATTTTTCTGTATAGTTGGCTCATAGTATGGGAAGATTATTCTTGCTGACTTTTATGTGTGAAGATAGAACTATAGTATGTAGAAAAGTTATGGTATCTAATCCTAGTTTGAAGATGTATTTTGTTTTCACAGTGCAGAGAGAGACTGGTTCAGAGGCTTCTGGGAGTACATTGTGTGGTCCTATCCAAAAACACGTACTTCCTAAAAGCTTTTCTAGTTCTGGATATTATTCCTGTTTCCTCTTGAAGTTTCTTTAGGTTGATCTGCAGAACTTACATACAGAAATCTTTATTCAAGAAGTAACCACTAGCATCTTTTTCAGCAAGGGCAGGATTTTCAGCACTGTACTTTTCAAATCAGGTCAACATCTCCTAGCAGTTTATGGGAGCTGTGAATTTAATCTGCTGTGACAACTACTGGATGGAAGGATGGATGGATGGATGGATGGATGGATGGATGGATGGATGGATGGATGGATGGAGAACTTATTTGATGGATGAATGGGTGTACAACTTATTAAATAGATGCATTCATGCCTGCTTCATAGTAGGGATTATGTGGAAAGGAAAAAAAAAAAAGGGTGCAATATGATGTAAAAAAATTATGTGTTGTCTCTATTTGTACACTGACAAGACACCTAGCAGTCCATGTATTTCAATATCTAGCTATTAGCTGGTGAAAAGACAAGGAGCAAGAAGCTGTCTTTTATAAAACATTGATTTCTCTAGGAGATAAGAACCTGGTAGCTGGGAAAATCTAAACTTCCCTGTTTTGTCTCCTGGTTCTCAGTTCAATGGTTTCAGTCTCTAGACACATGAATGAAGCAGTTCAGGATCCTCCACTAGGTCAGGTGGTTGTAGGTACTTAGTCTGTAGTGGTACCGATTCTCAGATCTCAAAGCTTCCTTGACAAATCAGAAGTATGGGATCATTTTTAGTAGCGGATATGGGCTTGAATGAAAGTAAAAATTCTGACTTCTGGTGAGAATAGCTTGTACTTCAGAGGTGTACATTTCCCTTTGTATTTCAGCAGGTTTTTCAGTTCTTTTACAGAAGGGGTTTTATCTGGATTAAAAACCTTTGGTAGCATTCACTTACATGCTTGGATTGGCTCTTCAGCTGTATGAAATGTGATTAAAAGAGGTTCTGCTTCAAGAATGGCTCTTGAACTTGGGCCAATCCACTTCTTCTGGTAAATCAGAGTATGAGGGATATGTGTATGTGCAAGCATGCGTGTCTTTCATTCTGCTTCTTTAAGGTCTGTCTGATTTTGGAAAAAATTATAACAATGAAACATACAGAGTAGCTAGGATTATGGAAGAACTATCTGTTAAAGAACCATTAGCTGTATCACCCAATCTGCTTGACAGTACAGCTAGTAGTTAAGGAGACATTATTTTGAGGCCAATTTTGATCCCATGGGCTTATTTGACAGGAAAAAAAAAATGGCATAAGGTAATAAAACAACATTTCAGAGGACACTACAGAACAATTTAGATACAAGAGTGTGGCAATCTCACTGGTGGTCCTTGAACTCTCAGACGAACTCTACTTTGTATGGTAGTATAATCCTTAAACTTTCGATTGTCAAGTTGTCCTGCAAGAAAGTAAAACTAATTGTATCCGTGTTCGTACTCCTCTGCATTCTGTGACGAGTTATTATCTTTGTTTTGCTATGTTGGAAAAATATTATGTATGTGTCTCCTTATTGCTCTCTTTCATGCATGTGCGTGCATGCACACACATGCACACACATATGCACCCTCCATGAGTCTGGGAGCAATGGAAACTGGTTTGCTAATTGCATACCCATTAGAAACACAGAAAACAGTTTGTAAAAGTGTTTGGGGACATCAGTAAATGTGTGTTAGGCACAGACTTTATACATGTTAGGTGCTTAAATACTGTGAGAGTCGGTCTGAAGTTGGCCCG
>NW_009593208.1:0-8463 GCF_000690535.1 Cariama cristata
GAGTACTGTGTCCAGTTCTGGTCTCCACAGTTCAAGAAAGATCAGGAACCACTGGAGAGAGTGCAGCGGAGGGCAACGAAGATGATGAAGGGACTGGAGCATCTCCCTTATGAGGAAAGGCTGAGGGAACTGGGTCTGTTCAGCCTGGAGAAGGGCAGACTGAGAGGGGATCTCATCAATGCTTACCAATATCTTAAGGGTGGGTGTCAAGAAAATGGGACCAGACTCTTTTCAATGGTACACAATGACAGGTTAACGAGCAATGGGCACAGACTGAAACACAGGAAGTTTCATATGAATGTGGGGAAGAATTTCTGTACATTTAGAGTGGCAGAACACTGGAGCAGCCTACTTAGAGAGGCTGTGGAGTCTCCTCTGGAGACTTTCAACACCTGCCTGGACATGTTCCTGTGCAACTTGCTGTAGGTGAACCTGCTTTGGCGGGGGGGTTGGACTGGATGATCTCTAGAGGTCCCTTCCAACCTGGACAGTTCTGTGATTCCGTAATAGAATTAGTACCCTGATACTGATTATTCATCATCTGAGAACACAAGATAATTTTGCTGCTGCTTTTCTAAAAGCATAGTTTTTCCTTTTGACAGAATAAATTCAGAGTTGGAGGTGATGTAGTGAGAGAAGTCAGTTAAGATTAAAAGGAAAAAGGTTGGATGGATTAATTGACAGACTGGGCTATATTCTAGGTTCATGTTAAAAAGTATAATTATTCCTGTACTACTACATTTTAAGCAGATATTTTATAATGTTATTGCTAACTCCCAATACACTGTGCTGTTTCTTCTTGGTTTTGTGTGTTTTAAACTGAATATGGCTTAGATCTTAATAAAGGAATTTTCTCATTCTTGTTTTTTCTTTCCTTCATTGTATAGTCTGGGTTAATACATTGATTCAAACTAAATAAAAAGAGAAACGAAATTAAGTACACTGCTGAGCAAAAAGAAAATTTTGTGTGGCAGCTGTACAAAATTATGTCAGATCTCTTGGAACCAAATTCAATGGACCTAAATTTCTTGATTGTTAGGGAGTTCACATAGTTTTGGGGATTAATTCCCAAACTAGATGTTTTAGCAATGTTTGAAGGAAGGCAATAGTTAGTGAACTGGGGGAAAAAATTGTCTTTTCTAATTTCATTTTGCAATTTCTTAGGCCAGCAGGCAACAAATTCAGAGGGGAAAAAAATAAACCAAACCTACACTTCCATGTAAATAATCTTGTTCTTTTTTTACCTCTAATATTATAAAGAATGCTATGGTACCTCTGCCACTTAATTTGAAAAAAAACATATTAATAAAAAAATCTGATATGTAGACACCTATTACTACATATATTGAATATTTTCTTATTACAGGATTAGTTCATCAAAGACAGAAACAATATCTCATGTCATTGTACGTTTCACAAGATATTAATAGTTTCTAGAAATATTCTGATAGACAGATTTTACTGGGTCTATGTAACACAATTTAATTAGATCTTTTATTTTAATGTTATTCAGGTCTCCAGTGTTTTTTTCTCTCTCTGAAATAGACATTGGGCCAGATCAAGTAAGGTGTTGTCGTATTGCCAGTGATTTGGCTTGCATCCATCTCTAATTCTCAAACTTCATTTATCTCACTAAATTATAGGTTTTATTTTTGTTTTCTTTCATTCTTTTGTCTATTTTTTTCGTACATGATTCAAAGCATGTTACAGTAACATGACTCCTTATTTTTGAGAATCAGTTTGGGTCAGCCAGTCATCTTTTCTTTCCACAGAATATTTTAAGGCAACTAAGGTCAATATTTTATCTTTGAAACCCAACTCCACTGAAGTCAATAGTAATATTGATGTATTCATTATGAACAGGAGCTGGTCTTTACATACTGAAACTTGAGCAGTTATCTCTGAATTTCAGCATCTGAATAACACTGAATTTCTTAAGCTGACCATCTAGGATTAGAGTAAATTTTCTTAAAATTTCCCCCTCAACCACAAATCCAAAGAGAAACTCCTTTGACCAAGAACTCACCTTAATTGTGTTGAGGCCAATTTGTAGCCTTTCTGTAATCAAAGTTTAGACCTCAGTTGTAACTGGAGAAACATAAGAGGTTTTCTTCACTGAATTCCATGCTATGCAGATTGTGGATTACTACTGTGACATGGGAGGTTAATATTTATGGGGCAGTGCCATTACTAGTAGAATACAAAAAACTGGAAATAAATATCTAATCCTTCAGCTTGACTGGCCAGTCCAAGTCTGAGATGCATTAGAAAGAACTCATAGTAAGTTCTTAAGAAAACTTGCTTGAAATATGCCAGTGATATTAAGATCTCAGTTGGAAAATCTGACTCACTACCAGAGGTGATGTAAAATGATAGCATGTAAAGGTCTAGCTGTATTAAAAATGAACTGTATAAACAGAGTATAGTGTGTTTTGGTGAGACTATACTTATTTTTTACAGCTCAGCTGACAGATGCCATTGTGATGTGTTTAGACTGTAGTAACACCTAGACACCTCAACTCTGCTGTGTATGACACAGGACAAGTGCACAGCAGAGACTCTATCCAAGCTAACCCCCTGTGACCTATTTCACTTATAGTTCTCCTGATTTAATAAAACATATTCCAGCAATATAGAGGACTTGTTCATTTTTACTTCACAAAATCTCTTTTGTGTCCATTTTTTGCTTATCAAATATTGTTTGAACTTCTCAGGGCTGCAAGCAGTGCAGCTCTGTTTTCTGGTATTTCTTTGGCTGTTCCTGTGCAAAACATACATTTTAATCAGAACCATGGAAAGCAAAACCTGTAAAACCACTCAAAGCTTTATTTTTTTAAATTAGAAATACACTGAAAATTATTCAAGTTATGGAGGCAGGGTAAAGAAGTTGCAGTATCCTTCCCTTCATGAACAGAGCAATTTTTGACACCTCAGCCCATTATTGTGAGGATAACTTACCATCTGGGTTTTTCCCCTTTCTTTCTTCTCCTGAGCAGATTTTTCATTTTAACAAAAGAAGAATGCACTGCTATTTTATTGTAACTTATTGTCAGTCATTTTCTGAGTTGCGTTGTTAGAAATGCATTGTGAAAACTTTTTATTTTCCTTCTTAATGTAGCATTTAGGAGAACAGTTCAAATGACCCAGAAAGACAGAAGATACTGGAGAGTTACTCCTTTGGGAATTACAGTGTGAAGATTATTAAATGCAAGAATACCCACTAACATCAAGACTATGCTTTCTAAAATTCATGTCTTTTGGAAGGGAAAACATAATAAGAATCCAAGGATTCCAAGCTTTTTGAGTTTAGCAGGATCTTTTTTTCTTAGCTAAGCAGTCACCTGGCAGCACCCTTTGTTGAAGAAAAAAGGACAAGGCAGGAATCAAAATCTTTTAAGAAGTTGCTAACTCACTGGTGTGACAGTGGGAAGGTTTTTATCTGAAGCAAATGACCATCAGGGCTGAAACTCTAGGACTGAAAGGTTGTCTTTTACTGTGCTATTTCCTTCCTTCCATTCACTCTTCTTTGGGAATCTTTTGAGTGGGCATTACTCAGGCGGTTTGAAAAGCAGCAATGCACTTCACCATTGCGTAGACTGCTTAAAGAACTCCCACTGCTTCTTCCCAGATACAAATAGAACGTCACCTACCATTGCCATCTCACCCAGTGAAAACAAGTAAGAACTGTGCTGACCCTTCATACCATCTGTCTTGCCTATTCTCTATACCAGAATGCTTAAAGTTCTGTGAAATCTTTGCATACTTTTTCTACCTGGACATAGCAGATATAGGGAGTCCCTAATCTACTGCTGACAGATTATTATCATTTTCCTGTGCTTCTGGATTATGCAGGCAGTCCTTGATATCCATAAAACAGTAAAAATTTCATTTGAGAGCTTCATGTAGAATAGTAAGTGTACTAGATATCCTAGCAGTTAATATGGGATTTTATAAATGTTCATCAAATTGTTCCACACAGACACAGGCCATACTGTACTCAATCAAATTAGTTGCATACAATAAAGTTGCTTACAATGTGTAAATACCACTATCAAAATCAGGTTTCTCTATATGCAGATATATGCAGGTTCTTATGCACAGTATAGACTTGAATTATCTAACCTGGATATCCTTGATGGGAATAGGCAATTCACATTTTTTTTCTGAGCTTGGTAGCTTGGACATCCCTTATTCATATTCTGTGTCTTTACTTGCAGAACTCTATGAAGTTCTGCTGTGGTTCCCTGAGGGGTTAATTAAAATATTTGGTCTATTTCATTTCATGTAAGTTTTATCCTCTTGAGTTTTAGATTTAAATGAACCCAGAAACAGCTCCCTTTCCTCATAACTTTGATCTGAGGCCATCAGTGCCTGTATGAGTTTCTTAAGATTTGGCTAGGGGTCAGCTCCAAGTTGACTCAGTCATGTTGAAGGTTAGTGAACTCAGGTTGTGTTTCAAGATCGGCATAGTGCTGTTTGTACACAAGTGGGAATTGCAAGGAAAGAGTTACCAATGTTGCTGCTAAATGAAGGGAAATTATTTTTTTCCACCATTCTGACACAGATACACCTGATTCCTTAAAGGGCTGTGACCAGTGCATTAAAACTGGTATCTCCTGTTCCTGCTGCTGCAATTGGAACAACTGCTGGTCACCAGCTCCCTGTAGACAGTTACTCAACACTACCAGAACACAGGCAGTTACATCTGAGGTTTTTCATGGCTGAATTGTCTTTGGTTTGAAACTGGAAAAGGAAGAAATAGCTAGGGGAGAACTTTTGATTTCATAACTGTTTGTTATGTAAAGCCCGTTAACAGCATCAAATTATTCAGCAATGTTATTATACAGCCCCATGTTCTTTAGGGGACAGAGTTTTCTTTTTTTAGCTCTTAGGTTGTCACCATACTATGCAGAGAGACAGTACATTATTACTTCTTGAGATCTGTTGTAAATGAAGTAGATATAAACATAGAGCTGAAATATATCTGAAAGGGGAAAAAAAAAGAAAGCGTTATTGGTTTCTTTTCTGTCTCCAAAAAACAGTATAGTCACAATAAAAGCATCTAGGGTGTTTTTTCTTGTTTACTTAATAAATTTATTCAGCTACTGATGAAAAATTGCTTTAGTTAAAAGGTACACTAAATATAGACAGTATATAAATCATTAAACATGAGAATAAACTTTAATTGTGAAATATTTTGTTCAAATAACTTTTTAAACTGTAATTTATTGCAAATAATTTAGTTTCCACAAAATATGACATCACAGAAAAGAAGAAAAACCTTCACAATCTCAGGGTCTGTATCCTTCCTGTGTCACCTTCCATTGACCTAGAGGACAACACAGTCTAAAACATATGTGACTTTGGTTTACAAGAAACTTTCTTGAGATCAGAGGTGTCTTCTCTCAGCTCACACTAAGAGTATGACTGGAGAGCCCTCCTTGCTGGATTCTTGGTATCAGTGATAGCATGAAGCATCACATACAACTTAGAGCAAAACTGAAATTGCTGTTACTTACAACTAGCCTTGAATCAGGGCAAGACTGGTTGCTCCCAATGGACACCTAATATTAGATATCCTGCTTCAGTCATAGGTTTGTTAACACAGAAGATCTGGAACATATGCATGACATGTACAGGTCAAAAAGAGGCATATTGAAGCTGTGTGTAGATACATTTTTCTAACTGTTTGCTTTTTTTGTTGTCTTCTTTTGAATTTCAATTGCTGGGATCTTTCCTTTACGTGTAATCTTCCCGCAGTAGTGAAACACCATCCAGCCTCCAGTCTCCTGTTCCTAAACCAGGAACAGGACAGACAGTGCCTTTGGCTGAGTTTCTCCCTGCATCCTGTGCTAGAAGTGCTCACACGTGTCGCAGCATAACACTGTCTCTGGGAGAAAAGCAGAGAAATGAGCCCCAGGGTATTCATGTCAACAAAGTTTCTCTGTTTGCATGGGAGTGTCGTGAAAGAGCAAGCTAATACAACACTCTGACTGACCTACTCTCTGCATGGGGTTGGTCCACAAACCCCCAGAGGTGCCTTCCAGAGCAGTCCTCTGTTTCTGTGACTCTACTTATCGAAAAGTGTCACAGGAAACTGATTCAAGAGGAAGAATGGAAATACCATCTCAAAAAGAAATGTCTCACTTTGCCACCAGCATCGAGCTATAGGCAGCATCATGATTCATCCCTACCTTGAAGACCGACTACAGGAACCCAAGTGTGTCACTAATTAATAACATAGCTAACAAAGAATGCCCACTGGTTACCAAATCCACTTCAAGAATTGATAAAAACCCACACTTGCTATATTTTCTTTCCCAATGAACTTCTGTATGACTATGCAGGAAGTGCGTATTATCTATTTTCTGATTATTACCTTCAAAGTTAACTCAATATGAAAGGCACCCAAAGGATTATCTTTTCCTTCTCTTCTTGTACCTCCAGAAACGTGGCTAAGTTACAGGAGGGATGACAGACGCTGTGGCAGCTGCAGTTAAATGTACCAGTACAGATTTATCGTTTTAGATGGAAAGTCCCAGCGTCAATGACTGTCACTGGCAGTCCAGGAAATAAACATTGTCCTTAGCAAGTTTCTTTGCATCTTGCAGGGAGGAGTACACTGTATCTGAAAGCACAATCTGTAGAAAGCAGATGATAATATATATTAGATGGTGCTGCAATAAAATGTGTAAAAATGGCTTAAAGTATTCAAAGGAAGGGACTGTTGAAATGTTACCTGCTGTTATCTGACACCCAAGAGGTTGTTGTTACTAAGCCTTTACGCGGTTGACTTTGATTATACCTGACTAATGGCTAGCTCCTTTTCCATCTCACTGGCAATAGTTTCATTTTCTTACCTATACCTTTCTATTGAGTCATTCAGAAAAAGTCAAAGTCATATTCCAGAGCTGAGAAATGGGAATTACTCTCCCTATCTAAAGAACTCGTAAAACTGTCATATCCTCAGAAGAGGTGTTCAGGAAATCAAGACTGATTTCATCCTTCCTCTGCAATTGCTGAGAGGAGTGAGCAATTCTGTTCTCACAGAACACTGGCAGGCACAGCAGCTCCGCTGTCTCAGACACAGCTCCATCTAGACCAGTGTTCCTATGCTGACCAAGTTTAAAAAACAGATTCCTGTAAGAATGACTTAAATCAAGGCAAAGGCATAGTAAGATAGCTGTAGGTTGAAGATTTTCATTCCTAACTGTGGTGTGATTTTCTTTTTTTCAGATAGGAAAAAGAAAGAAAAGCATCCGACAGGGCCTGAGATTCTAACCATATGGGGAAGTGTAGACCAAGTAATTTCTCAGTGAAGTGTTGCTGAAATGGATAAGAAGCTGTGAACAAAACCACAGCTACCTAGGACTATTTTTCCCTTACTACTTCTGCTGCAAACCAAGAAAAGGGTTCTTTATTTTCTGTGAAAGAGCATTATTGAATCAAATCATTGTCTGTCATTATTTTTACTTCTCAAACAATTGGTAGTGGCTCAAGCCTGAACAGTATTTATAGTTGTTTTCTTTCTAGGATTCCTTCTGCTGCAGGCCACTGCAAACAATGTGCCTTAAATATAAGCATCAGGAAATTACTTGATATCACAAATTTCAAAGAACATTGAGTTGGGGGGTATTTATGAAAAAAATTTTGTAAGTGCTTTTATGCAGGACAGGAAGAGAGATGTTTTCCAAAAGAAGTTTATTTTATCTGGTACTACAATGCCAATCTTATAGGCTATATTAACAGCATTGTTATAGGTGACAACATGTTAGAATAGAATAAAATAGAATATTTCAGTTGGAAGGACCTACAATGATCATGTAGTCTAGCTGCCTGACCACTTCAGGACTGACCAGAAGTTAAAGCAGGTTATTAAGATTATTGTCCCAATACCTCTTTAACACTGACAGGCTTGGGGCATTGACCACCTGTCTCTAGGAAGCCTGTTGCAGTGTTTGACCACCGTCTCAGCAAAGAAATACTTCCTAATGTCCAGTCTGAACCTTCCCTGATGCAGCTTTGAACCATTCCCACGCGTCCTGTCACTGGATACCGGGGAGGAGAACTCAGCACCTCTCTCTCCATTTCCCCTCCTCAGGAAGCTGCAGAGAGCAAGGAGGTCACCCCTCAACCTCCTTGTCACCAAACTAGACAAAACCACAGTCTTCAGCCTCTCCTCACAGGACATGCCTTCCAGACCTTTCATCAGCTTTGTTACCCTCCCCTGGATGTATTGGAGTACCTTCACATTCTTCTTAAGTTGTGGGGCGCAGAACTGCATACAACACTGAAAGTGAGGTTGCACCAACACTATCCTCTTCATAGGTGGAAAATCTGCTACACCCGAGATTACTAACTTGTGTGCTTTTTTGACTACATAATCTTTCCATCTAAACACTTCAAAAGCCCTGTTTTTTTCCAATTGTCGCCTTTTAAGGCTGGGCCAGTGCTTAAAGCGGG
>NW_009593209.1:0-46286 GCF_000690535.1 Cariama cristata
AAGCGCCGGCCCAGCCTTAAACGGTGATATCATGGTTGTTTGAAACAGACATTCTGCAACCTCAAATTCTTAGACATTGCAAGACTCATATTTATTTCTTTCTGATTCAAGCCTGATCCACACACAAAGGAATCACTAGTGCTGTTTTTGCACCTGCACAAAAATGTGCTTTGAAAGTTGTAGCATAAACGCAAATAGATCAGGTTAGTGTTTTAAAAACCATTAACACAAGATAAATGCCAATTTCTAATGTGTTTGACGTATGGGCAGGCTAATATCTTGGCACAGACTTGAAGGCTGGGACCTAAGGACCTAGTTTAATGCAACATATGTAGATGAGCAGTAATTATGCAGTAATACTTTCTGACTTCATATGTAAGGTAAGTACAGATCTGATAATCAGAAAACCTGCTACATTGCAGTATATCAAGTTCATTGGATTTACTGTACTAATAATACACAAAGAGCATTTTTGCAGCTGTTAGGACAGGAAATAACATATTTCTCATGTGTTCTTCAAGAAATGGGGATGAAACCTCATTTTAATAATGAACTGAGTAGAACAACAGCTGACAACAATTAGGCTATCAAGGCCCTGAAAGTGGCAACTGTCTACTATGCTAACTGATATAGCATTGCTTCCTTGGAAATTAGCAGTCAGGCAATACATTTCTCCTGCTCTTGACTTTCTACCTAGTCTGAACATTCCGTAGGACAAGGGCCATCATTTTGGTGTGAGTATATACAGCAGTTTGGACACGATGGGCACTAGACTACAAATGTAATAGCAAACATAAAGAACAGCAATGCTGCTGTCAATCAGGTGCACAGTGAACTATTTCCCTTTGTCAAAGGCAGAAAATATTTAGTTCTATAGACATTCTTGGGCTATCTAATCTTTTCTTTTTACAATCTCCTCTATAGGATCACTTGATTAGTACTCCCAGGTTGCTAAGTATGGGTTACTCTATAATTCCAGTCCAAAGAGATAAGGATCACTTCAGGGCAGATTGCGCTTATCACTGATCCAGATGCTGTGGTTAGGCTTTTCTTCCTTTTATATAGGACTACCTGGAATCTCCACAATAAAATCTGACTATTGGGCACTGAACTCACCTTGAAGCTTAGAAGAGAAGTAGTTTCTAGTGTTAAGTAAGCAGCCGCATATTATACACGTTCAAAAGGGGAAAGCTGAAGCTATAATGCTGCATCTGAAAGGTGAATGATAGAATGTCTAAGATGCTCAGTTAGTTGTCTGTCCCTGCTGCTGATTAACAACATGGGTTTGTTTAGCGTTGAGTCATAACAAATACCAGACTTCAGTAGATATCCACCCAGGTGCTCTGCACTTAGAGAGGTAAGATATTCATTTTCTAAATAATGATGTTTTCAAGATGAAAATCAACTCTCACATAAGTTGTGTTGTGTGGGAATAGCCAGGTTTATACAAAACCTCAAATTTCTAGTGATTACCACCAAATATTTATTAGATAACTTTGTGCCCTAATTTGAAAATGGTAGCGGCAATGCTTTTTGGCACAGTGTGAGGCTAATATCTGTAGTTAAGAAGAGCCTTTGTAAAGTACTTAGTCTGACCATTCTTGCAAAAGTAGATGTGTAAGCTTGGTTATTTGTTCCTCTTTATTAATTAATTTATTTATTGCCCTATTTTAAATGTTATGGAGTGCCTTTCCCTCCCTTTAACTTGTATGGAGTTTCAGAAACTGCACACATTGTTTACTTGAAGAAGCGGCAAAAATAGGTAAATAAAAAATCCCTGCCTGTCTTCGCTTCTTTGTATAGTTGTGGGGGATTGAAGTCATGGGCAATGACTTAATGCTCTTCTGTCCCGAAACCAGTGGAAGTTTCAGCACTAGCTGGGAGCTGCTCCCAGCTGGCATCCCAGGTCATTTTTAATGCAGAGCATTTCTTCACTGTGTAGAAGGTTTGGCAAGTGTTTGCTATGGAGATTCCTGACACTGATACACCTTAGCACATCTATTTTTAGATAAATACTATAAAAAGTTTATAAAAGGGCAAAAGGAGCATGCTCTTCACAAGGAGTGAGGCAAGGCATATTTGTGACATTTAACTATGACATGTCCAGAAAGCAATTCCCTAGTCCTCATCTGTCCTCATTAAAAATATATAAGGAAATCTGGATCCTCATTTCAGATGCTCTGAGTCTCACCTAAGCCTGTTATGACCATATGTTCATATGCTATGCAATATGGGATACCCACCAGCAGTTTGATCCTGTCATGGAGCTGGAAATGCCCTTGAAAAACATCAAGTCCGTGGCTAAGGCAACTTAGCCTAGGAAGGGCAATAAAAACATCTGTTATTTCATCCTGCCTGGCCTCATACGTTTTCTGAAAGAGATGTTCAGTTCCTTAGCTCCTTGCTGCTATATCCAACAACTATGTGTTGAAGCATTATATCTGTGAATATCCACCAGTCTCCATTTCTAAAGAAAAAAGGATCATTTGGGAGAATGGACGGTGCTTGTGGATGTACAACAGATGGAGGCGAAGAAGCAAAGAAGTGAAGGATCAGATCCATGGAGGTACTTCAATGATAAATATCTTCATAAATCTCACCCTACATGACTTTCCCAAGATAATACAGGAAGTTTGTCATTGAGGAAGACCTGAATTTTGATTTCCCAAGTCCTGAATTATCATTCAGCCACTGCATTTTGATGATTTTTAAATGATCCTTAGATAGACTAGATTCAAACTGCTGACCCAAAAGTGAAAATTTCTTCATCCCATTACTATAGGGTTATCTCATTGCTGGTCTCCTCAGCCATCCAGTATCTACAAAACTATTTAGGAAAAGCAAATTATCTGTGGATATTGCAGTACAATAAAAGACTTCTCACCTACACCTACAAAATTGCATAGTAAAATCTATGTACTATAACCCAGTAAAGAGAAATTTCTTTTGGCCAATATATTTCCTGATGGAAATGACACAGGAAAGCTTTCTCATCAGAATGTTTCTTACTCTGTTGCTGTAGCATTTATCAATGGAAATGAGAGAATCTGTAAACACATTCTGGTTTTGGAGAGTCCAAATAAATGCAGAAGCTTCCCTGAAACTGAAAAAAATGAGTTAAAAGGAAGAGCAGAGTATGAGAGATTAAACAAAAAATAAGAAAGTTCTTACTTGAACATTTACAATTCAAAGTAAATTACCCTGACTTATTCATAACACAACCAGATTGTAATTTTACAAAACACTTGACTATAATCAAAGACCAATAGGATTAGCAGTTGTTTGTAATAATTTTGTTTTACACTATAATAGTTATGACAAATCTAGGATGTTTTTTTATTCCAAGCATAAAATAAGATCTTACTACATTCTGCTACATACTGCAAACACAGAAGAATACATTATGAATCTTGAAAAGTACTAACAAAAATGTTCTTTGTACTACACAGTCTGGTAAAAAAAAAAAAAAAGTGTAATCTTGTATAATTAATGCGTACAAAAGCTCAGTTAAAATTGATTTTAGTTTGGCCTGAATAAAGATTCACAGAGTCATGGAATCACAGAATCAGAATGGCAGGTTGGAAGGAACCTCAAGGATCATCTGGTCCAATCTTTCTTGGCAAAAGCGTGGTCTAGACAAGATGACCCAGCACTCTGTACAGAGGAATCTTGAAAGTGTACAATGTTGGGGAATTCACTACTTCCCTGGGGCGGTTATTCCAATGGTTGATCATTCTCATTGTGAAAAATTGTCCTTTTGTTTCCAGTCAGAATCTCCCCAGAAGTAACATGTACCCATTACCCCTTGTCTTTTCCATGCCATTCTTTGTAAAAAGGGAGTCTCCATCTTCTTTGTAGCTACCCTTTAAATACTGGAACATGGTGATAAGATCTCCCTTGTCTTCTTTTCTCAAGGCTGAACAAACCCTCTTCTCTCAGCCTTTCCTCATATGGCAGGCTTCCCAGTCCCTTGGTTACCTTTGTGGCCCTTCTCTGGACCCTCTCCAGCCTGTCCACATCTTTTTTGTACAGCAGGGATCAAAACTGAACACAGTATTCCAGGTGTGGCCTGACAAGTGCTGAGTAGAGCGGGATAATGACTTCTTTATCTCTGCTGGTGATATCCTTGTTGATGCAACCCAGCATCCTGTTGGCTTCCTTTGCCGCAGCAGCACACCCTTCACTCCTGCTGAGCTGGTTGTCCACCAGGACCCCCAGGTCCCTTTCCACAGAGCTGGTCCCCAGCCAGGGAGATTCCAGTCTGTGCTATACTCCTGGATTATGTTTTGCCAGGTGCAAGACCTTAGATTTGTTTTTCTTGAACTTCATAAGGTTCTTGTTAACTCAGTCTTCCAACCTATCTAGATCTTTCTGCAGGGTGGCTCTCCTTTCCAAAGCATCCACTTCCCCGCTCAGTTTGGTATCACCAGCAAATTTCATCAGGGTACACTTGATCCCATCATCCAGATCACTTATGAAGACATTAAGCAGTGTTGGGCCCAGTATCAATCCCTGAGAGACCCCACTTGTGACAGGCTGCCAGTTTGAAAAGGGGCTATATACCACCACTCTCTGGGTGCAGCCCCTCAGTCAGTTCCCCACCCACCGCACAGACAACTTGCTTTGACTGTAATGCATCAGTTTCTCTAGGAGGAGGCTGTGGGAAACTGTATCAAAAGCCTTGGAGAAATCCAGGTAGACAATGTCCACCACTCACCGACATCAACCAAGCATGGAAGGAGCAAGAGTCACAACTGAGAAGATCTATGCTTACATAAAATATTCACCTTTCACCTAGAAGAGACTAAGAGGTAGTTTACTCTGACATGATGACCGAACTGCTACTTAATGCCATATGTTGCATCTTTTCTGTCAACAGGAAAACTGAGAAAGTAAGATTTGGAATTTTCAAGCGTCTTCATGAGTACTTACTTGTCACTAGATTTTTAGGAAATATTTAATCTCTCTCTGGGTTCAAATTACAGTTTGAAACAGTTCAAGGAACTGTTCAAGGAGGCTTAAAAGCAGCCATGACCAATCACCTTGGAAAAATAGTAGAAACCAGATATTTTGCACCATACTTGCACTAATTCGTGCAGAAAGACCTCTGTTTCCATCTTGAGGAGGTTCAGTGAGGTTCTTGAATAAGCAATTTGTTGTATTAACGAGTTTAACTTACAAGATTCAGTAGAAAACAAATAAATAATAGTGCCAGCTTATACTGAACTCCTTTGCTCTGAGTTAACACTGAGCAGCATATGCTAGCAGGCATGAGGCAAATATAAAAGAGTACAATCAAGCAACCTAAAAGTCCTGCAGAACTGCAACTCCTGGGGAATGCAGACGACAAAATGGATAAGACAAGCAGGACTTTCACAAGTCAATGAACAAGTACCATTCAGGCAAACCGGAAAGTAACACCATACAACAGAACTGAAGTCTCTGAAGCTCTTGATACTCTTGCTAGTTGTGAGTTAATTTGGGTGGAAGACACTACCTCTGAAACTTTTGTAATACAGAAGAGTGTGGAGTACTGCATTCCACCTAAAAACACAGCAAACACAGGGATGTATTTAAAGCCAGTGCACACAACTGGGTGACAAGTGATCTACAGCAGAAAAGTCAGTCTCACTGTCTAGTGGAGATGAATATATGAGAGCAGGCTGGACTTAAATTGTGCTTTGCAACAAAAATCACTCAAAGATACAGGCTCCTGGAATGTACGGAATAGCAACTAACAAAAAGATCCAAAATTGTATAGTAAAGGGAGATTCCTGGTCCAGAAAGAAACTTATGAGTAAGTTTCACTAAGCAGAGCCTAAATGTGTTGTGAATCAGTGTGACAGACCCATGTTCTTTTGTAGTATTGCAGAATAATAAAAGCTGGAGGAAATACTTTCTTGTTAGTAGTGGAAATATTGTAAATACAGAAAAAGTGTGCTGTGCCTGGTGTTACTTGTATGTGTAACACATGCCTAACCATCACAATGATCTGAGGATGAAAAAACCTGCAAAATCTTCATGAAGTTTTTCTTGTAGGAATACATGCATGAAAATACACTTACTACTCTGTCTATGATACTTTTCATACATAATTTCTCACCCCAAAGAATACGCAATGTTTATGAAAAATTAGTAACAAACATGCAGTACATTTGTGGATTATGTTTTGATGTCCATAAATACTTTTTTCCCTCCTTCCAGCATTCTTTAGTTCAATTTGTTTAACTTTACAGGGCAATGGAGTTATAAAGAAGACTGACCATATTGCAGGAAAATATGGAGAATGTGCATTGCCAAAATTAATTCCAACAGCACACAAGTAGTATTTTCAATTTTTCTGTGGCTCCTGTAGTTAAAGTAGTGATGGTAAGTACAGAGTTATCATTTAGCAGGTGAACTCCATAAAATGACACTATAATTTGTCTAAAGGTTGTAATAGTGGACCGAAGCTGTAAGGAATATAGCTTATTTGATGAATGAAAATTTTGACAATACCAGAGGACATCTGAGAGGGACAACCAGTTAGACAACAGGAAAGTTTTTCCACTAAAATAATTAGTCTTGTTTAGTTACCAACAACTAAAATTACAATATGCAGTAAATATATTGTAGTTCACAGTGTCACTAACATTTTTCAGTGTTCAGACAAGGCATAAAAGTTAAATTCATTTCATTCTGAATTGCAGTTTTGTTGCCATATGTAAAATACTTAACTATTAAGGCAGTCATTATTCTCCTGCGGTTCTGGTCAGATTAATTCTTATAATATTAAACAGCAATTCATTTTATCCCTCCACATCACAAGTCCAGCTGAAGGAGATAAGTGGTTGATAAAAGATCTCTGAGAACAGTTATAAATTATTCACTTTAACAGAATAATAAAGCAGGTATGCAGAGCGGAGTAAATCCTCCATATATTGCACATAACTTACTTAGAAACCTTCAGCAAATTACAGTCAATAATCTTCACTGTCAACCTGCTGTTCCCCAAACTTTTGTACAGAACTTACCTCTGAAATGCAAATGTTTAATTAGTTTTTAATGGTGAGGTTTAATTTTATTAAATTTGGTCATCTGTCTTGATTATTTTTTCCATTTGTTATAGTTAACAAGTAACTGTCATTTCAGGAGCTTTCTTTCTCCTTCCTTCTGTTTTGTATTTCCTTCTTTGAAAATGGAAAATTCAGTAAAAATGCTCAGCACATGTCACCTGAATAGGGCCCACTATATGACCCACCCTCAGTCATTTCCTCTTGGGACAGGTATTCCATGTTCAGAAGTTCCAGTATGAGGGAGGAAGCTGGACCTAAGCTGGGCCTGTGGGGCATTGTTTAAACGTCTGCATGAATGAAAGGTAATGTATCTTGCTTTATTTCGATGTAAATTATAGACAGCAGGGAACGGGAACCACTGGCATAGTATGAATTTAGACATTTTATGGTTCCTAGATCTGAGCTCTGATGCACATGCTGTCCTGGGGAAAAAAAAACAAACACAAACAGCAACAAACAAAAACCAACTTTGATAACTGAACAGCAATGGTCTCTGTATTTGGTTCCTATGCTGTGCTGAAAATATAATTCAAATTTAATAGTAATACTACAGGCTGTTTTTCATACTACACGTTTGCTCCTTTGAATATCTAAAGGCTCTGATACTTCTGAAAAGTTCACAAAAATTTATTATAATTTTTATTTCTTTTTCCCTAGCCAGCAACTGACAACATTTAAAGCAAGGTAATTTCTTTCTCCCATTGAATTTGATTTAAATAGTAAAAATATTGCAGCATTGCTTATTGAATTGTTCTCTTTTGTACAGTGGTTCATCATCAGGCAGATGTACTGTCATGGCCTATGTTTGAGTAATCATGCTTATGAAATTTAATTTTTAATGATGTAAACATTATGTGTGGTACATGGCACTATCTCCTAAACCTGGAGTCTCAGATCAGAGAGCTACAAAGTTTTCTGTAATCTTTACATCACCTTCTTGTTACGTGACTCTCTGAGTGAATTTGTTTTCAACCTACTGGCAGCAGTAGCCTGGGCAGGCTAATAGGAGAGTTCTTTGCCATGAGGACCACTCACATGCTCCTGGGGCCAGCAGGAGTGGCAGGTAATTTGGAGGACTGTGATTAATTTGAAAGCCTGTGGTTCTTTTGGACATATGCAGTCCTTTTCACCCATTGCTGCCAACCAGAAGGACCCTGCAGTCTTTATAACACATGAAACCTCCTTGTCAGTTGCTCAGACACCATGGCAACCAGGATGGATAAGTAGACTCTAGGAGCAGAGTATCGTTGGAGGGGAAATGTAGGAGGTGAGCAAGCTACGTAACACTGAGGGTCTTGGCCCTGCTATAACTACCCTATATCCTTTCAGAGCGAAAAATGTGTATTGCATGAACCCTCCTCCTGAAAGAAACGCGAAAGATCTAATGATGAAACTTATGTGGCTGAGCATATAAACACTAGTTGCCAAACCAAATGTTAAAAGGTTGCAAGGTTATGCTAGCTAAACTGGGTAATTTAATTTATGAATTCTAAAATACCAAACTTTCTTTCCAGCCTGACAAAGCAATGCCGAAGGAGTTAGATCTCCCTTTTCACCACGCTTCTGAATTATCTCAATATACACCCAGTAAGGGTCTGTGCTAACAGTGCATAACTGGACCTCACGTCTTCCACAACTGCAACCACCTAACGACTCCCAAACACCGCACTCTGGAGCATGGGTAAGGAAACCATGTGTGCCTCGTCGAGCAGCAGTCTTTTTGAGACCGGCTGCCATGTAGACAGATAATCCTCAGAGGATCCAGCTGTGGTACAGGAACTGCCAAACACTTGAAAACAGTTGCTAACATTAATGACAGCAGGACATGTCTTGTTCTGTCACCAGCTGTGGCCACTGCTGTGGTTGCAGGAGCCAACTCACCCGCAATGGCAAAGAGTTTGAAGAAGGCAAACGGAGAACCAAGCACTTGACTCTTTATGATTAAGTGGTCTCATTCTTTAAGTGAATATTATTACAGTGTCACACTTGGTGACAGATTTGGCTTAGTCTCTCAGTACACAATTAACATTTTCTGGAAATACGAGAAAAACAGCTATTAATAGGGAAACATACCATAATTAGCAATCGCTTGCAAAGGTTGTAATTTAGATTCCAAGCTGGAACCATGGAAAACCTGTAATGGAACAATGATCTGACACAGTTTAGCAGATCCTATGTCTAATTTGCGCATTAGGAAGGAAGAATTACTGCGCCATTTGTCATAAACAAGCACCAAATAAAAGAAGATCACCTCCCTTTCACATTAAACTTAAGAGACAATCAAAATTTAGCTTCCAGCAGATACATGTGACAATAGTCAGTTGCCATGGGGATTGGTTGTATAGAAAAGAAATTGCTTGTAACAATGGGTTGGTGACCAGTCTCATTAGAAAGATGTCCTGTATTTGGCACTTTCCGTCAATCTCACCGGACAAGCTGATGAAGTTTGTGTCCCTAATAGCAGCAGTATGCATGTGCTGGGCAGGGGAGCTTTATTATTCTTGATTTCAAAAATTTGAAAGCTTATCATCAGTTAAAGTCAGCAAAGCCCAACAGGCAAGGTCCCAAGCAGGGGCTGAGGAGGCGACAGTCTCCATCTTGCCCCTCTTGGTGACAGAGCACACGAACGACATCAGATGCTTAGAGGTCTCTTGCTTGAGATGTGCACAAGCAGAATTGAAAGATAAACTTTCAGGTTTGTTGTTCTCAGAACAAGTTAAAATACCACCCTGCTGATAATAATTTCTGGAGTCCTATAATTCATTGACTGACTGGTGCTCCTACACTATGAACACTTAATTGTTAACCTTGAGGATCATGCACTCAGAAGGACTTTTTGATGGATAATCATGTTTGCAAAGAATGAATGGGTGATGAAGCTGGACTTGCTGCTTTAAACAATGATTGTTCAAGTGGAAAATTTAAAGTTCAGTATAACTATGCATGAGGAAACTGACTTAAAACTCTTTTTGAAAACAAGTTCTGTAATTTCTGGATTCCTGAACTGGTCACACTTTTAAGGGGTCTTACTGTCAGAGGGTTGTTTCCTACCTCCAACCTTTCCGTCTTTCTAAAACCAAGCTCTCCAAAACCAAAGGTAGGGAGGAAATTCAATCTCATCATCATAGTGAAGGAAATTGGGCTTTTGACCACTGATCTTACAAAAGGATGTCTGATAAGATGTTCATTCTCCTTGTGATCTGTACAGTGCTGTGTAGATTGAAGAATAAACTTTTGCTCCTTGCCCTTTCCATCACTTCCCTCTTAATGCAACAACCATAATAAACATGGAGAACGTTTTATGAGGGTTCCTGATATATAACATTTAATATCCCACAAACATGTTATGACAAAGCAGTTTATGGAGCAAAGCATTATGTTCTTGAAGTCAATTGACTTGCAAGTATACACACCAAGCCTAATGTGAAAAGAGCAAGGCTATCATGAATTCTTGTGCTACTGGCATTTAAACTGTAGTGATTTACTGAGTGAAGGAGTTTTAGTCAGGGCACTGCGCACTTGCTCCTTTCCTTTGTTGAGTTGTCTTGTGGGAACTTTCAAATCCTTTACATGAACATATCAATAAGAAAGGAGCAAGGAAATTAAACATCTGTTTTTACACATCTTCCTCTCAGGTACTCAGTTGTTTCCAGAGAAGACGAGAATAAAAGTCCCATACAGTAGCTATCTTGCAAAGGGATAGTAAGATAAGGGAATTCAAATGTGGCAAGAGGAAAAAAAAAAACATTAATTTTTCTTTAACTGCTAAATATCCCCAGATGTCATTGGTTAATTGGGTAGCAACAATCCCTGGTGCCACACATAAACATGTTCTTCATAAATTTCACAGTGAAGCGCTACAAGGTAGAAACAAGATTAAAATTTTTCTGATGCAAATGATGAATCAAATAAAGCATGATTCCTTACGGAACTTTATGCTTCAATTTCTGCCATGGTGTATGGTGACATGAAGAATTCAACTTGGGTTGTGATTTTGCAGCTAATCTTTATCTTTGTATACATGCACAGACAAAACAGAATAAGGTTCTTGGCAATCTCTGAAACATAAAGAAAATTAAAGGAGAGTAATGATATGAATTTTGCACTACAGAACCTGCACTCTAAAAATAGCTTTACCTGCCTTCCTCCATTTCCTGCATATACTCTGCTAGACTAATACTCCTTCACCAATGCTAGCAGCAGGGAAAGCTTATGTGATGATAGCTGCATGTAGAGGAATATTGAAAGGCAGGAAGGGTATTGCTGCATAGAAGTGTGTAAAGAAGTACAGATAAGCAGGCAAGATGTCCTAGGTTAGAGTTGAGGTCTCAAAGATTAGGCTTGAGTTGCTAAGCTCCTTTTATAGATCTAATATTAAAATTATTAGGTAAATTCACTGAAGTTCAACAGAGACAGGCTATGCAAATTGTAGAGGAAAATTAACTTTGCTTTGGTGTTTAAACATGAATGTAACAACAGAGCTGCAATCAGATCCCTCAGTTGAAAGGAACAAATTCCAAGTACCAGATGGAAACAAGTCGCAGTGACCCAGAAGACTTTGTATATTCCCAGTTCACGTCCATGTTTTGTGACTTATGTCTGTATCTGTTCATGACTGACTAACATGGTAAAGATGTGGAATGGAGATTTGTTGAATTCTGTCTTTTATGATAATGACTTTTGCTGATAAGCACCCTGCTTCTCTTCTCTGATTATTTCCGAAGGCAATGAACAGGTTCAAAGCCTTACATTATTGAACTTTAATTAGGAGACTAGTTTGCATACATTTGAAATGTTAATCACTGTTCAGTGAGCTGGCAAACTTTGATGGGTCACAATCTGCTCTCAACTGGAATAGTTTGTAGCTCTCGCTGCTTTGGAGAGCAGAGAATCCTTTTCAGAAATGTAGGTTCATTACACAGGTAAAGGAATTAAGGAGAGAATTTGAGCTGATTCAAAAATTACTTCTTTCTGAACTGTGCCTTGGTGTCTATGTTTCCTCAGGCATTATGTACTGGCTATAACTTTAGATACTAGTTATAAAATACTAAGTAGCAGTAGATAAGCCGCACAGACATTATATTTATTATACTGTGCTTACAATGAGTACCAATGTGCTAAACAGATATTGCAACTCAAATTATAGAGTAAAAATTGAAGAAATTCTGTAACAGAATAATAACAATTCATTTGCATCTTCAGTTGTTCTCACCTTTTTTTATATTAAAAGATAAAATAGCATTTCAAAGGACATGTATCTACATTTCGATGCAGCCAGGCTGATGAGGAAGGACAAACACTTGAAAAGTGCAGTTACACAAGGTGCTTGAAGATAGAAATTATTTCTTTAAAGTGTTTAATCATGCTTTCCAAAATCACTCCCTCTGGTGACCTAATCACATAAATCATAGTAAAAGGTTAAAGACGAAGTTCAGTTGCACTAAATTTTGTATGACAGTTTCTCTGAAATGGAGTACTTTCCATTAAAGAGTGAACTCATTCTACTAAATAACCATATTCTTTGCGTGGCCTGTGGACTGAAAGTTGATACTCTGTCACACACTTGTATGGATGGACTTTTTGCCTCCTTAAAATTCTGCTGCATGGGAAAATAACAACCAATCATATAGCCACTTTGCGGTAGAAAGTAATTGCTTAACTACTGCCTTACTGCATGTGATGAAAATGTTACGTGTCACTTAGGATTTCTGAGAAATTCCTTGAAACTCTGCTTATTTCACAACAGGGGTTACTAAAGCGTAGAGGTACAATGAGAGAGCACAGAACTGGGAGATGTCCCACTCCTAGACCTATGCACTGCATTATGTTCTTCCTCCTCCTGTCCCCCAGAAGAGATGTTTCTGTTGCAAACTTCTTACTTTTAGGTATTTATTTTGAGTGACATCTATATATTTGCTGAGTTCAAAGTTTGGAGAGCTAAGGTCATCATGCATCCCAGGAACTGGTGAAAGACAACCACCACATTGTGCTGGCTGTAGAGGACACTAAACAAGTATCAGTCCAACCGTCATCTCTGAAATACAAAAAAATTATCCTGACTAGGGAGTAATCAAAGAAGAGAAAGATGCCATTCATTTAAAAGTTGATAATGCAATAAGAAGCGAGTAGAAACAATAAGCCATAGCTGGCACACTGCCCCTACATTTAACAGCAGTAACATAAGCTTGAAGAAGCTTTCATTGCATACATCTTAGAAGATATTGGATACTAGCCAAAGGTTTTGGCAGCTGCAGAGTAGATGGCAGGCATACCGAACGTGGCAGAAATTGGTGGCAGATATATATCAGCTAGATGAATCTATAAGATCATCCCCAAGAATGACTTAACAATCTTAATGTTCAAAATAAAATCTTTAGATTTAAGGGTTAGCATTCAGTACAAGAAAAATATAAGGGTTCATATCTCTAATAAATGCTCTAATTTCAGATTCCCCTCTCATGAGGTATACAGGATTTTATCAGTTCAGATAATGGTGTACACTTTAAAAAAGGTATCCGTTAAATGGATGCCTTAAGGAAGTCCATGTATACTTTAAACAAAAAAACAAAGCCAGTTTAAGACATTAGTGAGGCATTTGAAGTAATATTTTTTTATAATAAACTTCCCTAAATTTCCATGCCATAAATTACTATGTAAAAAGATCCTAGGCCAATCTTTCTGAAAAATCAGTACCAGATAGCTGCAATATACAGGAAAAAAATGATTCACATAACCACAATTTTTTCAGGTCCAATAGCAGCTGAAATTTTTGCCATACAAACAACACAGAGGGGCTCCAGAACATGCGAAATTTAAGCCAACACGCTGGCAGGCAACCAGTTCTCTGCTGGCAGCCTGCTAATTACAATGTAGTTTCAGCAGAATATTGTAATTCTTAACAGTTAATTAAGACTTTATAATATAGCTTTGATAGCACTACTTGAACTTCATTACTAAAAAAGTCACAGGCTTGTCCCATAGTAAAGAGTGTAAATACATCATTACAGAGGAAATCATATTAAGAAATAAAATAAATTTAAATTAATTGTCATGCAGGTAGTAAAGCTAATACCAAAGGCAACAAAGGTAATACCAAATTAATATTTTACAAAAGCATCGCATCTAGTAAGATATTTGAACTGTCCACAGTTTGAAATCTGCTAATCTCTTAGGAAAAAAACCTGAGCAGAACAAAAGAGTGTACCATCAATAGAGTTTCATTTTTTGTGTGAATTTGCTCATCTGTGCATACACATGTAGGTGCTGGCACAGTAGGGCTTATCAGCACCCTGAGCCAGTGCTGAAGACTTTGTTTCTTGAAGTTGCATGAGCAAGGTGGTCAAAAAATGTGCAACTCCTCTACCTTTGCAAATCTGATCACGGTCTTGCTGATTCCTCTGGGGAAACTGAATCCAGCTATGGTGGTCGTGTTGAACTGTTCAAGGCAGCTATGACTACACAACATTTCCTGGAAGTCTAAGCACTTTGTGGGGACATAGTTATTTGGGCCAAGTTTTCCTCACACAGAGGAAGAAATCTGGTAGTATGAAAGGCAGTCGCATATTAGAGGAGGGCAGGGCAGGGCTGTTGCATATTAGGGCAGGGCAGGAAAGGAAAGGAATTTCAGCTCCAAAAGTAGACAGAGCAGAGATTTCAACCATGTCTCCAAGGCAGTGTCTTAGCCTTGAACTGGCAGGTTTGGGTGCTGAAAAACAGATATTTTGGTTAAATTCCATGTATTTGAAAGATTTTAAAGCCTTAGGTTTTGACTACTGCAGGGGAAAAAATCATAAAGATGCCTGGATCAGACTTTTGTTGATAAACTCTGAGCATTTTTTAAAGTTAACTCTCTCTCATTCTGTTGTCAGAGCTAATGAATTTACCAGTCCTTTTATGCTAGTAAAAGCCAGAATTTAATTCACCTTCAATGCACACCAACCTTGCAAAAGAAATGCCAATATAGACATGCCACGGTGTCAGGTGGCAAATATGTCTTTCCTGTCTCTGTTCAATGTCTTCCAGTGTAACTACAACAAGCAGAATTAATGAATTACAAGTCTCATTTTTCTTTGATACAAATCTCCCTTTTGAGCTCTTTCTGCTTCATTCTTGACATTTTCAGTGCCATTCTCATACAGTGTTTTTTAAATACATGCACACCTTGTAAAAGATAAAGCAGTCAACATCCACTGAAAGCTGTTCTGCTGTTGTGCCTGGCTGGGGAGGTACCTTTGCATGTACTGTTGGTTGCCTATAGACAGATCCACCTTCTAACATACACTTTAGTATCTCCAGTGATCCTCATAATTTTCCAAGTGGGTTTCCAATTATAGCAAGCACTTTTGGCATAACTTCTGTATGGGCTCATTTTGGTTGTAAAGGTATTACTTTAAGTGTCAAGAGTTGTACTCAAGTACAATAAAGCATGTTGGAACTGGTGGTAGCATCACTATAAAGATTATTTCTGGAGATTAGTTTCCTGCAACCATATGCAACTGTACACACAAGCCATGTTTCCTTGGTGGGTATGCTTTATGGCATGAACTAGATCTACTTGAAAGTAGACAATGTGTCATGGAAATAGATGCCTGCAAGTGTGGGTAGCTAAGAGATCATAAGCAAGTAGATGCACCATAAGAAGTCAAAAGTAAAATTTGGATCCATTAATATCTCAGCAGCTGTACATTCTGATCTTTATGGTCCCTAATTAAAAGATGGCCTCCCCACAAGTACTTAAGCTGGGATGCATGGTCTTAAAAAAACAAAGAACCGCTTCCATGCTTATTTGATGAAAATTTTATCCAAATTCAGCCAGGAAGAGCAAGTTGAATACAGGCTCCTATTCCAACATTTCTGTACATACTAACCAAATCAAACCATTATACCTTCTTTTCAGATTAGCTGAGAGGGTTCCGGAATACCTAGCTGGGTTTTGTGGCTCAGCATATGGTGAAAACATGGGCAAGGTTTGTTTAGAGAGCACTCTTGGCTGATTGTTGGCATTAAAATTAAGCATACTGCTAACATTAATTAAGATATGACAGAGAACATTTCCAGTCCTGCTAGCCAAGAGTCTTGGACTCAAACTAGCCAACTGCAAGCCTCTGCAACAGAATAAGTACACCATGGCCAGATGCACTGAATCCTGGCGCTACAAAAACAATATGACATTGTGATCATTTCACTGAGCACTATGTTTCTCAGCTGAGTTCAGGTATTCTAAGATTATGTTTGAATCTGGAAGTTCCCATATTCACAGCCATTCAGGTGCAGCTGAGCAGAGCAAAGATCACTTTTCAGAGAGAGATCTTTTCCTCCCTGGTTGATAAGACAGGGTTTTTTTCAGTGGCAGTATGACAGTGCTTTGGACAGAAGAGCACTCTGATCAGGTTGACAACTGGTGCTGTAAAACAAGTAATAATATATAAAGCCATAAATATTGCATTTGATACAACTATAGCTGACTTTGCATAAGGGTTACAACCCTAATTTTGCCCTCTATTTCAAGTGAAAACATTGAAAATACAAGTGCATAGTGAGCAGCCAGGTTTCCCCATTGATGTTGTACATCTGATACATTTGCACAGCCTTTGCAGACAAAGCTGAGCTCACATTTTATTTTTTTTTCAAACAAATACGCACTTATTATGCTCTAATACTGTTAGGCCTTGAAAAACGTTGTGTTTAAGATAATGCAGAAAACCCTGCCAAGAACACCATGTCAAGCTAATGAAGTGGCATGGCTCTCAAACTGGTGTTTGTTCTTATTAGTTGGCTTTGAGTGTAACCAGCAAGAGAGACTGCAGCTTTCAAGGAGGGAGATTGCCTGCAGCTCACAGCAAAGGTAGAATCAGCTTGAAAACACTGGGCCCATTTATATCACCTCAGGAAATGAGATTTAAGACAACGCTTTGTACCTCTCCCAGTGCTGCCTGGCTTGGTGGTTCAGCGTGTTGTGTAAGATTTTTATTCCCATATCTCTGTTGTGGTTACATCTGAAACACGCTTTTTCTCCCTTATATGTATCTGTCAGCTCTACCTCTCATGCTACAATGCAGCTGAGAGTATATTCACTACGATGCAGGGGAGCAGGAAAAAAATCTGTGTATCTTTTAAATCACCACAATAGATCTTAATTAGGTCACTGTTACATTGAGCAAATACTCATCTTTAACTCTGATTGACTGTAATGGAGGGTAAGGCCATTTAGCACTAATTTGAAGTACTCAATAGACAGAATGACGGGACCCTACAGGCTTCATCCTACTGCAAGAGTCAAGGAGAGTTTATGTCATTAAATACAGTGGGAACTGAACCAAACTCCAAACAACCCCTCTGAGGTCATCTAGAACTGGAAATCGCTTCTTTCGTGTCTCCACCTCAAATTGTAACCAATTTTAAAAAAACGAGTTTGCAATCCAGTGAAAAGAGCCCTACATACGTGAATTTAAATCAAAGGACTGTAACAACTGAAATGCATGGGGATAAAGTGGATCAAAACATAACCCAGATAACATAGCTTCCACACTATCCAGAGAATTTCAACAAATTATTCGCCTTTTGGAGATACACAGTTGCTAATATTTGAGTGGGTGTAACAATAAGTATGAACATCTTTTTTTAAATCATTGTGTGCTTCTTCAGAAACTAGTACTTTCTACTCAGTTGAGGGTAATAATTTTATTACAAAAGAAGTGTGTGCTTTTCTTCTTCCAAAAAGTTACCTTATGTTACATTTTAAAAAGAAAGAAAGGTAAGAGATTATGCTGTAGTATACCCTAGTCTCTGAAGAAGACTGGCATGCCAACTCAATCTTCCTGGTGTTATTAGGTTAGGAGATAGCTTCTAGGTGAGTGACATACACCTATAATGATCCCATTAAGGCACTACTCATTTAAAGATGGGGTCTGGTTTTATTCACTTCTGGTGTTAGTTGAATAACCTGTGGCATTTCTTTAACAAGAAAAAGGTATTTCTTGCCTCTTCTCGTGAAAGAACAAAAAATATACATGTCATATTCTTATATAAGCATAAATCAGAATAGCTCCACTGGTATCCAATAGAGTGTGACTATTTCTGACTAAGAACAATATGCACCAAAACATAGAACAGCCTTGTATGATCACAGAGCTTCTACTTGCTGCACTGAAAAACTCAAGTACTATTTTTTCTGTGTAAAACATAAATAGTTTTCCACTTCTGATGTTGGAAAAGGCTTCCCCTAGACTATTTTTTGTAAAGGCAGATTTGCACAAGAATTTAGACTTTCAATTCTATGAGAGATGGAGTTTTTAAATTTTGCCCCTAGTTTCCTTCAATAAATACTAGTAACTTAAACGTGTTTTCAGACTCATTTTAAACTATATCAGCATACATTTTGTTCCACAGAGATCCTGACTTAAAAATATCTTTTTGTTCTGTAGATAAATAATACTCATAGACAAATTCAAAGCCAATTTCGTATTTAGTTTGTTCCTCTGAAGGAAGGAAATGCATTTGGTAGAACCGGCAGGTCAGATTCCACTCTTGTTGATGTCCATTCAGAGTAATTCAATGAAACCAGTGGCATTTTTTTAAATTATAGCAGTATCCATGGAATCAATGTGTAGCTCAAATAATTTTACAGCTACTCCTTAAGCAAGACTAAGTACAAATATAAAATCAGATCAAAAATCTCATGGACTCTATCTTCTAAGTCAATTAAATAAGCTATGTGTCTTAATAGAGGAATACCCACCTCCACAATACAAATTCTGCACCCTGAATCCTAGAGAAGTTTTATAATTTTGGTTTGATCTCTGTAGCTTAACCTTATCTGTCATCTTAAACACAGGCTTTGTAACAGTCTCATTTTTCCATGGACAATGATTTCTTTACCAAATCTGCTCACCACCTACTTACTTTATTTTACAACAGCACACTGATCCCTAGCTGCCTCCTCCAGTAATATTCAGCTCAAGTATAAACAGGTATAATTGATATTGCAATGAGATCCACAAATTATATGGAGCATTACCTTTTGATGGCTTTGGTAAAATATTTTTCAAAACCAAATGGAAGGGATTTTTCTGACTGCTTTCCCAGTCCTCCAATGGGATTAACCTGGTGTCGGTTTTTGTTTCCTAGCACTTCAGTCATTGTGTCACTAACACATGATCAGTTGAAAAAAAGCCTTCAAACATTTGCAGATCACTGCAAAAAATCCAATATCAGGGTCCATTAGCATAATTCCATTATTGGACATACCAATATCACCTATGTTAAGTGGATTATTTTATATATATGCACATAGGTAGGAAGGCAGGTAGAAAGGTAGATATGTAAATAGATTGATAGGCAGATAAAGATATACATGTTCATTTAGCATTTCTATTTTGCAACAAATCAGTTGGGAATTGTCTGTATTTAACAGTTTAATGCGTCTTGTAGTTAGTCATGTAGAGAAAATAATGAAAATGAAAATAAATTACTTATTATACCCAGTAGACAAAGCACCTCAGATTACATATCTCATCTAATTCACTGCTCCAAGCAAAGTGCAACATTAGTGTTCAAATCTGATAGACGCTATGGTGACGGGATATGAGATTTTCACTTTGGTGTCCCACAACTGGTGTCCTCTGATTATTTTTTGGGGTAGAATATCATTACTTTCCAGGATTTCAGAAGAAAGTATTTTAAGAAATTGCATGCTGTTTTGCAACATCCAAGACATCATTTTCTATCAGCTTTCAATCACATCTTTCACATCTTTCCTTTCTTTGCTATTTTAGTTTGTTGAAAGGCTGCCACTACTGAGGGGTAGGGTAACTATAGTTGTTCACTAGATGAGAAAATGAAGTTTTCTAACCTTGAAATTGGGATGCAGCTGAAATGGACCTGACTTTTATGTTCTCTCTTTTTTGAACCAGTGGTGCTCTCTTGTCTAAAACGACAAGTTCCATTTCCCTTCAATTCAGCCCTGTTAGCATGACCCTGAGCAGAATTAATAAATCCACCTATAATTTATTAAAGTCTTTCACAGTTTTCTGCTTAACCAGTTCACATGGCATGTACTTTTAAAATATGATTCTGTCATCTGGAATGAGAGGATACAAATAATGGAAAAAACAGGATCAGAGTGACTGCATTTAATACTAAACTCCCAAGAAGCTTTATGGCAGGCATCACAAATACACTCATTTTTCACCACAGCTGAAATAAAGCACTGAGTCACGTGTGACTGCTGGTCCTCACTTTAATTAGCAACACCTTTAAATCAGAAAATCTTTGTGAAACAAAGAGTCTGTACCTTGCTGAATTACAGTGCATAGCTGTTGAGTGAAATCCATCAATCTCTACGAACACAAATCTTTTGCAGAGGTCAGAAAAGGAGTAGAAACACAAACAATATCATGCTACTACCTAAGGCTGTATCACAAGTCTATTACAGAGATTATCGCTGGGCCACACCTTCTTCTGTGGCACTTTGGTCCAGCAACCATCTTCTCCTTGGAATTAGTCCCTTGTCAATACAAGGAGTAGAAATGTGACCTCCAGCTTATTTGGCTCTTACATTGCCAAGAAAAGAAAAAAAGAGAAAAGGTCAGGATGGAGTGAATGAAAAGTTAAGATAAATATGTAGTAAAATACCATGACATATGATATTCATCCAGGATCAGCACTGAAAGAAGGGAAAAGGTTTTTAGATAGGTACCCAAATCAGAAATGAGCAGAATTACCTTGTGTTCCAGCTAATTCACAGTGGTGGTAAGGTTATTTTATTGCTTGTTCAGTGGCTATATTTCACATTCCGCATAATAGACCTGGCTACCCTTGTGCCACATGCTGTAGAAACAGAAAACAAAAGGAAGATCTTGCTGCAGAGAAAAAGGTGTTACACTGGCTGTTTGGAAAGGGGCAATACCTCTGCAGATGAAGCATGGGCATGTGTTGTGCCTGCTAGAAGCATCTTCTGACAGATTCAGGAGTAAGAAGATAAAACCCAAAATAATTTTTCAAATACACATTTTGTCTAGCCGATCTGATTTTAAGTTCAGTACTATAGAAAACTGGAATAAATTGAAACATAGAATCATAGAATGGTTCCAAAAAAATCAAAATATAATAGAGGTGCTCATTGTATCCCTGTAACCAAAATATGTTGAAAACAGACCTCAGGGTTGAATGGGCTTGAATTGGCTTTCAAAAGAATGAAACATGTCCACTAATCCCACAACACAAAACAGAACATAAGTGTTAAATAATGAACTTCTAAGGTTTCTTCTTAAATAACTGAATGAAATGACAGCTACATCATGTTATTCAAGTTTGCTTACACTACTCAGAGTGAAAGGTAAAATCAGCTTTAAATTCAGACTCTCCCTGAAATCTCCAGTTAAAATAAATACAAACTTCTTATATTTAATTAAAAACAGATGCTGCTTTGCACCTGTTTATTAAAGATATTTATTTCCGTATGTGCTTAATTTGTATTTATCATGGAAATTTCAGTAATAAATATATATATTCCTTTTTAGAACTTATTTTTCTGTTAAGAAATTACCCTCATTTCCACAAGAAATTTTACTACCAGGATTTTTGAAGTTTTTTAGACTATTAGGATTTGGGGAGTTTTGCTTTATATGATTTATTTTAATTAAAAAAAATTATCAAGATTCAATCATGCACTTCTTTTTATAGGCGAATAATGGAAGATACCATCAAGAATCACAGAATCACAGAACAGCAGATGTTGGAGACAACTCTGGAGATCATCTAGTCCAGGTCTTCTAGTTCAGAGCAGGGTCAGCCTAAGGCAAGTCGTCCAGGATTGTATGTGGTTAGGTTTTGAATATCTTCAGGGACAGAGACTCCACAACCTCTCCGGGAAACTGGCTCCAATCTTTGACCACCCTCATAGCAGAAAAGTTTTGTCTTGCATCTAAATGGACTTTCCTGTATTTCAGTCTCTGTCCATTGCCTCTTGTCCTGTCATTGGGTGTCACTGAGAAGAGTCTGGCTCCATCATCTTTGCTCCTCCATCAGGTATTATACAATGGACAAGATCCCTCTGAGCCTTCACTTTGGCACAGCCCCAGCTCTCTCAGTCTCTCTTTGTTTTAGAGATGCTTCTGTTCCTTCATCATCTTTGTGGCCCTTGTCCAGATTCACTTCATTATGCCTGCTCACTCTTGCACTGAGGAGCCTAGAACCGGACCCATCACTCCAGAGCAGAAGGGAAAGATCATCTTCCTTGACCTGCTGGCACCAGTCCTCCCAATGCAGCCCTGGATGATATCGGTCACCTTTGTCACAAGGGCATATTGCTGGCTCATGATTAGCTTGGTGTCCACCATGACTGCACAAGGACCCAGTAATATTTGATGCATTGTTCTTCATTTTATTTCTCCACTCCTCCTTGTTAAAACCATTTTCTCTCCTCTCCATTGTACTTTGAAAAATATATTGAGAGCAAAAAGGTTAGGAGTTCTAAAAGGAAGAAGTTTTATGAAATAAAGGGCTTTTTATGAATGTAAGCTGATGCAATTAGCCTCTTCACTGTCTCCACAGACAAGACATCTGTTACTGCAGCTCTCCAAGATTAACTAAAATACCTTCACCTCTCTAAACATAAAAAGCATTGAGAGAAACATCTTGGAGCAGGCAGATACACACAGGCAGTATGAAAACCAAAATATATTCACAATTTCTATAAAGTATGTGAATGATTTTTTTCCCATAAGCACATACTTTCCTACTGTGACATTCACAATACATATCTTGAATTAGGGATACAAAAATACTCAGGGATTTCTAAATTTTGAACATCTCCTGAGGCTCAATTCACAACAGAAAATTAAAGAAACTTAGGTTTATGATCTTGCAACATGGAGTTTGGATTTGGCTCAGCATTCTTTTTTAGAGTAAAACTAGGGAATTATTTTGGAATTTGATTCCAATGTCAATAGGGTTTGGAAGAAAGAGAACAGAAAGTCAAGATATAGGGCTTTGACTTCGACCTATATCTTCTTTCTTTCTGCGTCTTGCTCTATGCTAGATCATCCCCAATAGGGCTTGCAGGTTTATAAACCCTAGTACTAATTTATATTATTCTTTGCTGCATGCTCGGCTGTGCCTACCAGCTTATTAAGAAATTAATAGTGTCTCAGTGTCTCTCATTGCTAATTTTGAACAGGAACAAGGACATGCCAAGCCATAATATTGATGCATTTGAAAATACGTTAATTGTCTTTCTCCTACTTAACTACTTTTGAATACTGTTTTCCCAAATATGAGTCATGAGAGATATTTTAACATTTTAAAAACCGTACATGAATTCCTTTGAAATGGCAGATTTTTCCTACTAATGGAAAAACAGGTTTCATGAGTATTTTTGTAGAGAAATCATCAATCAGAGATAGAAGTTAATGTACATTTGGTACACAAACTATCTACTGCTTTTTAACCTCAATTACTAATGAAAATTAGCTATCTGAACTCAGCAGAAGTGCTAACTAGCTTTCAGTACCAGCAGTTCTCAACGTGGGTCCAGAACAGCTGCAAGCAGTTCAGTCACATTTCTGTTGCAAAATAGCTGTGGTAGTTGTAAAATGGGAAGTAAGCATGGGAGTATATTTTTCTCCCCAGAGAGCCTGGGTGATTCCTGCTAATGCTAATATAGGCATGCCTGTGCAATAATGACCTTATATTCCCCTCAGACTGCAAATTGACAGTCTTGACAGCATATCAGTGTATATAAGGAAGCATAATGAATATTAACTGGAATTTAATGCATCATTTTCCTTTTTCTCTATGGAAACCAGGAATACTGGAGGGTCCTACCTGATTTTACCTTTTAGGGGGACACTGAGTGGGAGTTTTTTGGATGTGTATGGAGTAATGGCTCTTTTGACACTCAGATGTCAAGTTCCCTATTCTGATATTTCATTTTTGGGGCTGCAATATCTTTTGGACTGCCAGAGATCTTATTTATACACTTTTTTCTAAAAAAAAAGTTCCCTTTCTTGTGATGAAAAGAGATGGCAGCCTTTCAAGTAATAAATCACAAAATGTCTTCCTGACAGCAAATGTGAGCAAGAGAGGGGCAAAGGTGTGCGTGTGGGAGTGTGTGCGTGCATGGGCCTGCAGAGGCTGACAATTTTCACCATTTGTACTCTCTTTAAAATGAGTGACAATCATTTTATGGGCTATAACTCCTTTGTCTCTACTGTTCGCCAAGTTTCTGTACCTGTCCCTTCTCTGACACTGGAGGAAATGGTTTATCCAAGAGGTGCAGGTAAACCTCACTCCTTCTCACATCAAACCACATTCATTTTGCATATATGCATGTACATCACATTCCAGATCACAAGTCAAAGACAAAGAAGATTAAAAAAAAACCCATCATCTGAGGAAGAGATGGAAGAGGAGAATATAAGTTCAGAATTTTAAGAGGGGGGAATTTTGCTCCTACAAGTTGTTCTCAAAGGAAATCAGTATCTGTAACTTGGAAATTCTCTCTCTGCAACTTCAGCATTTAGGCTTGGATTTCCAAAGAAGCCTTTGGCTAGTCTGTCACTCAAATCCTACCAAATTGCATGTAACATTTTCAGTAGGTTCTCAATGACTCTCCGTGCTATGGGAGACAAGGGATATTCTGCATGCCTGTAAAGTCAGCCTGGAGCTTATTATTTTTAGAGGAAAACAGAGGCAGAAAATCCACATGTATAAATACTACAATCCACATAGAGGCATGTGTCTTCACAGCATTATATGGTACTGCTCTGAAGGAAGAATAAATTCCTAAAAAGCAGGAGAAAAAGAGGGAATCAGCCATTTTACCTATGGTCTTAGACTAGCAGCAATCCCAGCAGATTGAGACTGTTCAATCTGAGGCCATGACAGTTAGAGATAATGAATTTACAGCTGCTGGACAGCAGTGTGTTCAGGGGCACTCCCAAGCCCAACCAGACTGTGCTGGTGACTTCTATCTGAAAAGCTGTAACACCTTTCTATTGATTACTTGTTGTTATGCCTTAGCTTGGGAAAGAAAATATGTTAGATGTCCTTATAAAGCTGATCTGAAATTGAGTTTAAATTGCTTTCTGGCTCCTGCTGAGAAGGGTTGAACCATTCATACTCCATGTGGAGTTCAAACAGGATATCTGCCTGACTGTGTGCAGTGACAGCAAGCATTCAACACTGGGTGATGAATAAGGCTCGTATCAGATGCTGCAAGAAAGTGTCTCATGTCCCATGCCTTTGGAAAGCCTATGCCCAGATTCCTGTCTTACTGGGGAACTTTCCTTTAAATCAACCCTAATTCAAGACCTAAAGCTAGCCCCGAGCTGTATGTAAAACTAAACATACTTTGGTTTTTTCAATGTATAAAGGAGAGGCAAAAGATAAATTCTTGTGAAAGGGTAGAAATTTCCCATCTATGTCTTAGAAACAGAAAAAATGTTGCTGCAGTTCGAGTGAGTTTGACTCCCTTTCCACCCTTTAGACAAAAAAATTGAGTGAAAATCAGAACTTCTTACTTGTCAGAGATCAAAATGTTTCTCCCCTAATCCCCCCAATGCAGGCATGAAGCAACTCTAGAGACAAAGTCTCTGGGATACTCATTGGACCACATTTCTAAAGCCATATTGCACTGACAGACACACAGTTTGCCTGAAGTCTTGTCTGTAGTGAAAAAGTGAAAGATTTGTCTCTTATTTCACTGCAGCCAGGTTTTCACACTCTTAATTTTGGTAACCCCTGGCAAGCACATTTAGCGTTCTGGTTGGTATGTATTTTAGTCAATTTTTTTTTTAGGCGGCAATAACATATACTTGTGCCAAAGAGTAAGGTGTGACCCGTAACAGCAGTAACTTTATATTAGGTCTCCCAAAACTGATTCAGCTGCAGTCCAGGCCAGCTGTAATGAAATCAACAGCACTAACCTGTGAAAGACAAAGTTATTATAATAGAACACTGCAAACCAAAGGAGCCTAATAAAGATGTGAGGACAATGAAACAGGAATTAGAAGCATTAAGGAATGGAAGACGAAAGAAAACACAGATCATACCTCGCGTCTATGCCACACATCTTATTGATACGAAGGAAGAACTCATGACAAATCATCTCTCATTTATTTTCCTTGTACACAATGGATGCCTAACATGTTTGGTCACTGATCCCTTGCAGTAATGAAGCAGTACAAGAATGCACACTCATAATAGTGAATATAATGTTAGGAACACTTCGAGTGTCCTTCTCCAAATTGAAGAAATCTCTTATTTGAAAAAGAAATTTAAAAATGTCTATGTTTGTGTTTCACAAAGTTTAAACATATGACAGGAACCAATTTTAACATTTCTTTCTCACTCTGCTCCTGATTTGCTGTGACATTTTGGTCATAGCTTCCATGCATTTTTTTACTCATAGATGAAGTGAGTTTGCATAGGATACACCAAGCTTTGTGAGTATTAATTTCTCGAACAGTCTGTTATTCCTGCCTCTCTCTCGCTGATACTGTATGTGTATGCCAGCACTGGAGGGAGAGAGCAGGGCCTCATCCCCACTCACTGATTGTTCACTCTCCAACAGGCAGCAGAAAACAAAATGCAGCCTCTCAAAGAGATGAGGGAACTGTGGGACAGAATTTTACAGGAAAAACTACATGGGGTCTAAGTTGTATGTGCCGTTCTAAAATCTGCTTTTTCCACCCTTGACATCCAGAAAACAAGAGAAGAAACAAAGCCAGGAGAGAGTCATTTTTTAGTTGCACAGTTACTAGTGAGGACCATGTGTTCTTACTTTACATGATCCGGTTCGTGAGAGCCAAAATGATGCGCAGAGAGTTTCTCGTGAAAAGAAGGCTCAATATAATAGTAACACTTCTTACTATTTACTGAGGACTGGTGAGTTAAAATGAGCACTTAACCTGTGCTGAAATCAAAAGTGCCTTATCTTTACTAGGATAATATCTTCCGTAGGTACCTCTCCAAGATGCACACCCCTCTTAAGACATGATTTCTTCCAGGCTTGGTATAACTTACTATTAATCATGTATGTGGGGCCCAATGGCACGATTCAACTTTCAGATTTTATGTTTATAAAGCATGCTGATATTCTCTGACCATATAATCTCTCTCATAGTTCCATGCAAAATATCTGAGATGATATTATTTAATATCAGGTGTAATCAAATCGGAAAAACCATGGCCGTAGGATGTTTCCTTTCTTCCTCAGATGCTCTATCATTGCATGGTTTTAGCTATAGTAAAAAGTTTTCTGGTGCTACAGTGAGCACAGATTCCTGTGATGTAAAAGAAAAAAAAATATTTGCATAACATTTAGTTCACGTGCCAGCATGCAGTTCCCAACATAATCTGGAGATGCAGTGTTTCAATTCACAGCATGCAAAGTCCAGTCACAAGCTCAGCAATCAGGAGCAAATGAACTCCCCATACCCAAGATGTGAGGCAAGGGATATGCCTTCTGGGAGTAGCATCGCCTGGGACACCAAATCAGAAAAAAGAAATCAGAGCAGCTCGTCACTACCAATGCTTACATTAAATCAAACTGTACAAGAGAGAGCTTGCAGCTGTATTTTATTGCATGTAATCAGCAGTCCTGACAGGACCAGAAGTGTTTGCCCAAAGGAGAGGAGAATATAGCATAAAAACATTGTTTGTGTTACAGTAACTGCAGGACGCCTCAAAGAGGACCAGGATCCTGCTGAGTGCAGTGGGATGCACAAATAAAGTCTTTCACAGGCCACTCATTCAGGCATTGCCAGACATATGAAGAAACCTTTCAGTTTCCACTAATTCTCCATTAGCCAGAACAGATCCCAAAGCCTTAGCAGCAGTTGAGGAGACAGAGGACACAGACTGATGTGCAACTGTGCACACAGTGCAGAAGGGCTGCTTGGCTCAGTTTACTGCAACCATTGAGGGGATCTGGGTTCCTGCCCCCACTACGTGATTTGTTGTTGCTTTCTCTCTCTGGGAGAAAAAGGTAACAAGCTAGTGTTTTTCCACTTAAAGAGTCACAGCACAGGAAGAGTTAAAATAAGAAAGCCTGAATGTTTAATCTGCCAGAAACATATGAGAAGAGCAATCAAATCTAGGATAAGTAGCTCTGAATGAGGTATGCCTGATTGCTTTAGGCCGTGCTGTTTGTCAGTCTTTTAAAATTCAAGTCATTACCAGATGCTGATCTGCTGTAATATTGTGATATTTTATCTGATTACACTTACCTGATTGTGCCATATCTGCTATTTGCTTTCCCATTTTTCCATGTATATTAAATGCAGGTGGGTTTACTATTCAGAGAGCTAGAAAGTGTTGACTGCTCTGAATATAAATGGGGATATTATATTATTACCTTGCTCTGAAAGCAGAGTCATTCAGTGTGTAAATCATATGCAAGGTACCTAGTGGAGACACAATAAACCATAATGTCTTGAGAGAGAAAGCAATGAGGAAGGGATAAGGAGATAAAAATTTAAGGCATTCTTAAAGAAGGATAATCTTCACAATCCTATTTAGTTCTTTCAAACCACCGTTTGTTGATAATATAACGTTTATATTCAAAACTTTTTTAAAGTTCATTAAGTATCTCCTGGTGAAGTTATTGTCACAGGGAACATTATCAATAATGGAACTGAATAGAAACTGAGATCACCATCCAACCAAGCATTTTAGCTGCTTTCAAAAGGATGCAGAAGGGACCCACACATTACCACAAAAGCTCTGTGGACCCTTCCTCTCCTCACCACAAGGCTTACTGTGTGTACAGAGCTTCAGGATTCCCTGGAGAAATGTGCAGGAATCACTTAGAGCATATCTGAACAGCAGATCAGGGTAGGAGGGCAAAGGGACTTCATCTGAGATCAATATGCAGGTATAATGAAGTTCATCTGGGAATTCCCTTTTGCTTACAAGCAAAATTCCTTGATGATTTCACAGTGATAAATTAAAAGCATAATAAATCCCACTGTGAAGATGTTTAGAAATACTACTAAATCACAGAAAAGTTGAGATTGGAGGCACCTCTGGAGATCACCTAGCCCAACACCCTTACTGAGCTAGACAGGTTGCTAAGGACAGTGTGCAACAAGGTTTGGGATATCTCCAGGGATGGAGACTGCTCAAACTCTCTGGGAAACCTGTTCCTGTGCTTAAAAACCCCCACAGTAAGAAGTGTTTTCTTATGTTTAAAGGGATTTCCCTGTCTTTCAGTTTGTGCTCATTGCCTCTTTCATTGTCACTGGGCACCTTGGAGAAGACTCTGGTTCCATCTTCTTTACTTCCCCCATGAGGTATCTGTATACATTGATAAGGTCACCCATGAGCCCTCTCTTCCACTGGCTGAGCAGTCCCAGCTCTCTCAGCCTGCCCTCATAGGAGAGATGCTCCAGTCCTTTCATCACATTTGTGACTCTGTTCTGGACTTGCTCCAGTGTGTTCGTGCCTCTCTTTTACTAGGACCAGGCACAACACTCCATACGTGGTGGTCATCTCTAGATGCTATTCCTCTCTGTTGGCTGTTCTAGTGTAACCTCTTGTGATCCTGCTCAACCTCCAGCAACCCTGACTTGACAGATGCAGGTAAATGTTCAACAAACATGCAAAAGCATAAATAGCTAATGCTTCCCCATGCCTGCCCCCATCAGTCCTGCTTGCAACAGTCACAAGGACAACAGGGATATTACGTCCCCAACAGGCTACTGCACAAAGCACCTCAATTTACAGGAATAATTTCAGAGAGTTTTACTAGAAGTCCAGAGGGAAATGGTGTTGGTCAAGTGGATAATAACTTTACATAAAGTAAGCTAACCTTTTGTAGAGACTGGCAGGAGGTGGAGGGGGGCAGGGTGCGCGCAAGGCAGCTGGGGTAAACCTCTGTGATAGAAACACAGCAGACACCAACTTCTCTGAAAAAGAATAATACAAAAATAATTTAAAAAGGGGACAGGGTAGTCGACAAAAGAACCATGGATGAACTGCTTAGAGACCCAGAAGTTCAAAAAGAAAAACAAGCAAATTAAAAAAGGAACGTGGGATAAAGAGCCACAACTATTGAAGGTTAGTTTAAGCTTGCAGGGGAAAGCAAAAGGGCAACAAAACAAAAGCAAGTACTAGTGTAAGGTGACAGAATTAAGAGTAAATGTGGCTTGAAATCTGAACTGAAGAAAAGGTACATTATTGTCCTGGAACCACAGGATACAGTGTCAAGCTCTCAAATGTGTCTGTCATAGAAGCACACAGGCAGTCCAAATAACCCAGAGGTAAATTTAGCAGAAATGCTCTCCTTTCTGTAAAATTCACCTTCATCAAGCAGAAACAAAGAAAACTGTGAGAAGGTAAAAAAATATAGACAAAACTCTCAAAGTAGTGGTAAGAGCCAGATGGACAAATCAATGCCTTAAATATCTCTCTCCTGAATTTGATGTTATCTGACTAGATGATTTTCAGCACAGGGTAACAGCCTAATGACATCGATACATGAGTCTGGGCACTAAGGGAATTAGCTGCCAAGCTTGCTGGAATATGTGTGATCTTATCATGAATATCACAAAATGTGTTGTTCATAAAATCTCTGCTCCTGGAGCCAAGTGACACAGGGAAATTCTTGTTTTAAGTTCATGTTTCAAAAGTAAGCTTTCTGTCTTCCCAACTGTGGAGAAAATAGTGAAGTCATCAACCCAAGGTTAAAAGAGCAGAAAGTAAATAAAAAGAAATTCATGTTTCAAAAATATTTTTTAAACATTTTAAAGAATGTCACTTTCAAGACTTTGGAAATCTTGATTCGTCATACTTGAGCTCATTGTCACTTCTTTTTCAAATCTCCTGGACAGAAAAGTTAACAAATGCTATACTGATTTTCCAGGATAAAAAGCTCTCTTGCCAATCACCAACTTATACACATAAATCTGATCAATGGAAAAAAAATGAGAAAAAAAAATTATGCTGAAATTTCCAAAACTTCAAGAACTGATGGTTAAAAAGCAAGGTCTCAGTTCACATTATAGAGGCTTCTGTGTGCAAAGCACTTGTCGGTAGTGCTGAACTAGGGGTTTTCTAGAACTCTTTATTTCCTTGTATTAGCAGTTCTTCAGAGAAGGGACATTGTTTTTTCTCTGCTTTCAGAAAGCAACTGGTTCCACTGGCACAGAGGTTCATATCCATGTCTCCTTGGCCTAGCACCAGTCAAAGGATTAAAGGTCAAATACGATCAAACTGAACTGGTTTTTCCTGTTACTCAGCTTCCAAGATTAGGGGATAAAGGGAACATAGGACTAGATGAACTGTATTTGGATGCTGGTAGATCTTTTGGCATTTTTATGAAAACTTACCTCAAAACTCACTCAAATTTGTTTGGTTAAAAGACAAACTTTTACAGAGACTGAATGGCAGAGTCAGAAGTGAAAGACAGTGGTGTAAATTTTCAAAAAGGCACACAGATATTAAGGGAAAAGGAACCTTGTCTAGTTTGGTTTTATTTAAAGACCCTGTTGTGTAGTTCTTTAGAGGGAATAAATATTATGTTTGTGAAAGCTGCAAGTTATACTAAATGTAGAGGAGCTGAAACACCAGTTAAAGCAGAATAAAGTCAAGTCTCTTCAAGAGACTAGAAAGACAGATTGTTGAAAATAACAGAATGAAGCCGTATGCCCAAGACACTGATTTAGTACAAAGCTCCTTATATACCATATTTACACAGGGTAGTGGAAATGTGCCGCCACGAAGACCTGAGAAGCCACTTCAGCAAATCAATTCATGTGTGGACTGATATAGCCTGCTCTCAACAATTATTTCTTTTGATGTATAAAGAGATGGGAAGAGGAAGCTGGACATTTCTCAGATGACTGTGATGGGCACGGAACAGTTTGTCGATTCTTATTCATGTTAATAAGTAATTATTTGCTTTCCCCTAGAACCAATATGCTTAAGTGTGGCAATGAATAAATGCCATATGATCATACAGTCCAGCAGAAGTCACTGAAGAAGGAAAATAAAACAAAAGGAAAATAAAGCAAAAGTAAAAAAGTCACCTTCACCAGGGTGCCATGGGGGCCGGGGGCTGCTGGGGATGGGAGCATCAGGGGCTCCCCTGGGGCTGGCAGGGCAGGACCTGGCAGCCAGGACCATCCCACTGCCCCGTCAGGGACCAGGGCCCACCAGGCAGCCCAAGCCCCAGGCAGCCAGCACCTCCCCGGGGATGGGGATGGGAGAGGCTGGGCTGGGACATTGGCCTGTGGGTAGGGGTCAGGATCAGGCCTGGTGAGGGGATCCAGGGTAAGATGCAGCCCCAGGACTGGAGTTTGGTGTCAATTCTTTTGAGAAAATGATATCAGAAGCAAAACAGTTTGCACAGTTTTTGTATTTCACCTGCATTTGTTTGTATGCTAATTCCTGTAATACTTCTACTAGAAATGCAACCTTGTTTTGATTGTTAATGCTTATGGAGCATAACTAAAATATAGCCTGCAAAGTCATTCAGTGCATCCTGCAAGGGTACAATAAAGCCCCTCAGGCATAGTGCTGCAAGGCCCAGACAAGCTCTTAGTCAAGGTACGCGCACATTTTCCAGCTACACACTGCGAACTGCCTACACCCTGTGTTCCACTGCCCTCGCCAGGAGTGACTCAGAGCTGCCTAACGTGTGCCACCCATCTGCTACTGCCCAGGACAAAGGCTCCCCATCCCTGCAGTGGGGCTGGCCAGCCTGGGTGTAACACCTCTGTATGCAGTTCAACTTCTGTGGGTCCCGGCCACCTGCCTGCTCTTCTCCCCATTTTTCTCTTCCCGTTGTTACTTCCATTTCCACTGCTGCCATTTTTTTTTGTTGTTAATGAAAAAGCTCAGTCATTTCCTTCAAGAGATTCTTTCAGACTGCTATGCAGATTTCATGGAGACTTGACCTGGTTAATGAATGACCAGGAGTATCATTTTCCAAAGACCTCAATGACCGTCAGAGTTTTCACAAAAGTTGACTTCGGGGATTTTATTACTCAGGTCACCCTAGCAAGGAATTTCTTTAGGAACTTTACCCATAATTTAGCAACTTGGTATGTTACAGAAATGATACGTGCAAGAAATGGACTAACAATTTCTCTGTTAAAAGCTGTTATCAGGTAAGACAGATGCATGCAGATGTTCCATGAAGTACACGTGTATTAATAAAGCTTTGTAGATGTTAGAACACAGTGTCATGGGCTTTTGTCCAAGGGGAAATGTCAGTTTAAGGAGTTCCTGCCCCAGAAGTTGAGTCTTATGCTTGCCTGTGTGCTGCCCCTCAATTACACTGACACAACTGCTCGGTCAGGCTGTACAGCAAGCAGCGCCTGGGTTAAAAGCAACCCTGTCAAAAGGGAAGATCTTGCGTATATTATAACCCTCTTAGCTCACTGAGCGGTTTAAACATGCATGCTGCAATGTGCTGAGTCTGGCTTTTCAGGAGGGGGTATGCTTCAGAGCAGCAGAAGGGCTGCAGCCACCGCCCTGCCGAGGGAGAGGCTACCTGGAGCTCTGTTTCAGGATTATGCTAACCCAGGTCTCCACTCCAGGGGAGAAATTTGACGTCTCAGAAAGGATTCACCACCGTTTTAATCTTTCATTAGATCTTAAAAAGTCAGGCATGAATTTCTGTGGCGTAAAATTCCTGTGTTACTAAAGAAATGCATCCTCCTTTCCCGATGTCCTTCCATGAAAAGTACATAGGCAAACTTCATTCCTGCCCTTACTTGGAATTCTTCCACTTACAAATGGAGAAATTAAAATGTGCACCAAGTCCCTTGTAATGCCTTGTCTGTTCTTCCCTCTCACCCCGCTACTACAGCTATAGAGACACTCATATTAAGCAGCTAGGAAAAAACAGAATTTGGCGTGGAATCTACAATACCCACTGACTCCCTCATGCGAAACCGAGGATTCAGAAAAGAATCTTATTTCCTAAAAAGCCTTTAGTTCAGGCACACTTGCTGAATGAGTCCGTTCAGCCTTCATGTATGCTGGCAGTGGGTTTTCACGGAATGAAAACATTTAGTTGAGGAAAATGTTGACAGCCACTGATTTAATCAATACTTGCCATGATTTATCTCTGAATTTTTCCTGAGAATTTCTGTGCTGACACCTCATGCATCCAGTCTCCCATACTGTTTTCCAGTTATTCCTTTCCCAAGGATGACCCTTGTTGCCTCCAACTGCTGGTGAAAAAAAAAAGGAAAGAGAGGCTTCTCATGTATGTACATACATATATGCATGCTGCACATACATGCACATACAGGAAATAGTACCAGGGTGCTTTTACTTCTCTTTATTCATATGGAAACAGCCTATTATACATGGTAAAACCTTCACAAGCCAACAGTTTTGCTGCATTTTTGAGTCAGAAAATCTTGCACCCTGCAATAACAGCAGGCCTAAAACTTGACAAAAGAAATCACCCTTCAGTTAAATTTTGCAGTATGAGTAGGTTACAATTTAGGAAGCCTAATAAACTATTTAGAGAGCTGTTCCTCATTCTTTGCAGATGGCCCCTGCAAATCATATCCAGATATGACAGTAGTGTGTTCATTAGCAATGTTAGCAAAATAAATATTTTCAATAACAAAGATACATCAAAAGAAAAGGAAATACTGAGTTACAGCATCATATGGTATAAACAGGCATGACACTGTTCAGTCAACTCTTTCATTTTTATTTAATAATCTATAAATGCATGTTATATACACAGGACAGAGAATGATAAGCTAGTCATTTGGAAATATTTGGCCCCACATGGAATAAGAGGACATGCTACAGTGGGGTACACATAACACTCTAATGTGGACTATGCAGTTCTTCAAAAAGAAGGGTGCCAAGCTACTGTAAACATTCTCCCTCATTTTTGCATTCTTTACGAGTAGTACTGTAGACCCTTCAATAATGAAGAGATTTTTAGTGTTATTCATTGCTTATGCACTTTATGATCAGCTTTTCTCTTAGCTTGGAACTTTGCACCATCTGGGTACTGAAATATGTCTTGAACGCTGTCAGATACCTACTGCAGAAAAACTTTCTATACTAGATTTTCAGAAAAGCTCTATTGCCCTAAGAATTTATGAAAGCATATTTTTCCAAATGTATAATGGATTTTGTCAGTTGTGTTTTAAGGACATCATCATATTGAAATACTGAGAAATCAGATTACTAACTTCATTGGATTTAATAACCTAGGTCACAAAACAAATTCGCTGTATAAAATAATATAACCTCCCTCTTTCTTTTCATAATATATATATAAAGCACCTGTCCAATACTTTTTCCCCATAGACAAAGAAGTATGTTAATGACCTCTAGTTGCTGTCAATAAAACACTTGTTGGCTGTGAACAACACAAATCCTTTCTGTTCTCATTAACTGAGGGAAAGGTTGGGCTTATTAAAATTAGGCTGGGCTTCACAAGCAGAGGAGGAAGAGACAAAGGGTATGAAAGGGATAGACTCAAGAAAAGTGTCTGGCAGGTAATGATCCTATTTGTAGTGGTTTTCCTTCACATAAGCCTCAGCATTAGGGCAAGAAATGGCTGTACCTTTAAAGACAAAAGAGAAATCTCTAGTGATCTGGGAAGGCATACAGGGTGGTCCAAGAGAGCAAAACACTGCAAGCAGAGACTTTCACAGGGAGTCCGAGCCACAACCTGAAACCAGAGAGACAGGAGCAAAGAACTACGATAAACAGGTGCAGGAAAAGTAAAAAAAGAACTAATTTGAACATGAGTGCACAGACAACTGCCCTATGAAGAGGCACGAGTTCTGTCTTTATGAAAACCTCATTTACTGTAACTGCATAACAGCTCTAGACTTAGAGGTAAGTCAGTAGGACCAAAATTAATGTGCTGAACCAAGAAGTTTTATAGATTACCAAAGCCTGCCGATAAGAGTGTCAGTTTTCTCCCATAGTGTCGTGGTTAACCCCAGCTGGCAACTAAGCACCACACAGCCAATTGCTTATTCCTTCCTGGTGGGATGGGGAAGAGAATGGTAAGAGTAAAAATGAGAAAATTCGTGGGTTGAGATAAAGACAGTTAAATAGGCAAACTAAAAGCCACGCATGCAAGTAGAGCAAACTAAAGAATTGACTCACCACTACCCATGGTGTTCAGCCATCTCCAGGAAAGCAGGGCTCCGTCACGTGTAACAGTTACTTTGGAAGACAAATACCATCACTCTAAACGTCCCCCTCCCACTTTTTCTTCACCCAGCTTTATATGCTCAGCATGACATCATATGGTATGGAACATCCCTTTGGTCAGTTGGAGCCAACTGTCCCAGCTGTGTCCCCTCCCCACTCCTTGTGCACCCCCAGCCTACTCACTGTTGGGGTGGGGTGAGGAGCAGAAAAAAGTCTTGACTCTGTTTAAACCCTGCTCAGCAATAACTAAAACATCCCTCTATTATCGACACTGTTTTGAGCACAAATCCAAAACATAACCCCATACCAGCTACTATGAAGAAAATTAACTCTATCCCACTCAAAATCAGCACATATAGATATGAAAGACGTACCTCTACCACTACCAAACACAAGAGTGAGAGTAGAGCAAGAGATCACACAAGGAACAGCGAAGAGGATGCCTGATGCCCATTTTGTTGGGAAAATCAAGAGTAAGATGGGAACCTTAAGCCTGACTCAGAGCAGCAGCTAAAAAGTAGTCAGTCTAATAGCCAGCATAACAATGCCCAAGTAGCTTTGTGGACTGAACATCCAATCTCCACACCTCAGTTGCCCACCTCAGTAAAGGAGATCACAGGATTGCCTTGCTCCACAGGACAGTTCTTTAAGATTCTCATTCATTCCAAATGAAGAGGCTAAAATTAGGCAGAGTGAAGATTTTTCACCACAAGCACCCAAAAATAAGATCAAAGAGCTGATAAAAAATGCTGGGGATCCCTCATCCAGGACAGCTCTAATTCAGAATGTGGGACATTGCTGCAGGAGGAGGTGCGCGAGTAGTAAAAAGAAGAAATTATCAAGGAGTGGAGAAAGAAGATGTACTTTCTAGTTGGCATGAGTGCTAATGATAATAAAATAGTCTTTCTAGTCCTATTGTCTATGGGGTCTTTCTCATGTGAGGCATGGACAACTCAGCACACCAATATGATGATCAGAGAAGTCATTTATTATGCTCAAAGCTGCATCTTATATTATGTTTTCTACTTCCGTACACGCGCCTGTTCAAGCTCTAATTGGTTACATGTACTGTTCACGCGATTATCATGCTCCTTAACAAGGATTCTGATAGGTGTTTATGCTATGCATAGCTTTTACGTAATTAAACACAAGCTCTTTGTCTCACCCTGTTACTATGATTTTGTTCCTCAATTTTATCTACTCCGTTCCACAAACTTGTTTATTTGTATCACTCTCTGCATTTTTCTCACACCTTATCACATTCTCAAAATGTCCTCCAGCTCATCGCTAACATAAAATGATTCTACAGATGTCCCTCCTAGAGGGATTGGGGTCAGTGGGAGGAAAGGTCCACCAGGACCCCCATGCACTCCAGGCAGGAGAACTGTGCAGCCCTGTCCTGAGCCGATAAAGTCGCAGTAGCAATGCTGGTGGGACAAGGGGCAGCTCTGAGGAGAAGGTCCGGAATCCTGGTGGACAGCCAACTGAGCAGGGCCAGAGAGGCTGGAGATAAGGAAAAGATTTTCCCCCATGAGAACAGCTGGGCACTGGGGCTTCGCCTAGGGAGATGATGCCATCTCCCTCCTCAGAGGGTTTCCAACCCTGACAGGACACCCTGAGTTTTGGTCTGACCCCAGGGCTCAGCTTGCTCTGGGAAGGGGGTTGGAGTGGAGACCATTCAGGGTCCCTGCTGGTCTGAAATATTTTATGACAATCCAGTGTTCTCAATTTAAGGAGGACATCAGAATGCTGGAGAGGATTCCTGGAAGACCTAATTAATGATGAATTAAGTAACTGGAAAAGAAGGAGTGCAGAAGAAGATTTTAGGAATCTCAGTCTTTTTACCTCATTAGAAGCAGGTCAGTGGATGCATTGATCACTGTCCTTAAGTACCACTTAGGAAGCACAAAGCTGATAACAGAGGGCCTTTCAGTCTCCCAGGAAAAGGTATAACAGGATGCAGTGACTGAGACAAAGGAAGAGTCAGAATGAAAAAAACATTTTTTAAAATTAACATAATTAAGTATTTAATTGGCTGAAATCCTCTACTCTCAACAAAATGTAAGTAGGCTCAATTATAGTTGACATTTGGGCTTTTTATTCTGGGAATCTTGAATGCTGAATAACTTTTTTCAAAAAGGACCAACACAGCATAGAGGATTTTCTGACAAAAAAAATTGAAAGATTTTGACTGAGAAGATGAAAGATAAAGTGCAGAAAGAGAGCCTATGGAGGGAAAGAAACCTAAGTCCAAGGGAAACAAAAGTATGGAGCTGCACAGGTGACAACTATAAGCTGGCATTATATGGAAGATTGAAAAAGGACAGACTTGCACTATTTCAATTCATTCTGGTTTTCTTGTGATATCTCTGCAGTGTTAACAAAAACACAGGTCATCACCAAATCAGGCCTTAAGTCTGTATCTTTGCAGTGTATAACAAGAAGGAAATTTATGTGGGGCAGGAATCACCTTTCTGTGTTGAAAAGGTCTTATGCCACTTGCATTGCCACTGGCCAGTACCATTAGAGGAGTACAATTTATGGTTGTTATGGCATAACAGCAGCATTCCCAACTCTGGATGCACACACAGAACAGTCCTTTATTGTGTCCCTGACTGAAACCAATGCTGTGCAGGGCAGAACCGTGCTTTACAGTTCCATGATAACTCGATGGAAAGGTAAATCAGGTTAGATACATAACAGAGTCAGATAACAGCCTGTACTTGGTTAATACTTATTTCTAAGCAGTACAAACACAACAAAAGAGAGCAATAATTAGCTCAAAATGCACTAACAATACTTGTAGGTATAAAGTACAGGCGTTTGGGAGAAATGGCATAATTAATGAGGAATTTCAATACTGCACACAGGTCTGGTGCTGAGCTAGAAGCAGAAGCTACAGTTACCACTTGTCCTAATACTGTAGTGGCATTAAGAATATACTACAAACAGTGAGTTTTCAGTGTGATCAGGAGTGTACTTCCTGATCAAATCAGATTCACTGTTTTAAAAGACATAATAATAACTAGCAAACATTTGTGTTACACTATGTTGGACATTGCTTTAGTTACATTAGGGTGTGTTAGAATGGTAAGTAAGTGGAGAAAAGAGCTCTGACAACGGAAACTGTAGAGCTGATCCAAAAAAACTAATCCCCAGTAGGTGTGTTTTCTGGTGTGAAAAAGTTTGAGGATGCTTTCTGGGCATTGAAAATGCCTTTCATAACACTTAAGCAGCCAAGTGGCAAGATTCATTACGTCTATAAAGCCTAGTATGTTCTAATTCCCTCCTTCTCATTGATGTTCCCTGTTTAATAAGTGCTGCATAGATAACTAGTGGGCCAGAGGCTGAGCTGTTGTGGACGCCATGCAGTCCACGTCAGTTGCATACTGTGCTGCGCAGATGGTCAGCGTAAGTTTCCTAACAAAGAGCCATGCCAAAAGGAGCCGCCTGTATGAGCAACTCTTGAACTGCCACCAACTTCTCCATAAGTATATTCTCCCTGCTGCCTCAGTTCTCTTCGAAGGAAAATAGTCTTTTGACCAGCTAGGCTCTTCAGACCCAAAGTCTTGAAAGGCATCCAGCCAAAGAAATGAGCAGAGTGTTAGTACAATGAATGCAGTGACATCTTCAGTCTGAATTATACGTGCAAGTTACAGTAGCCCCACAAACTTCACATTGACAGTATCCCTCCAAGGCTACTCTATCATCCTGCTGTTGGACTAAGTAATGGGAAAGTCAGAAAAGCTGATTTTTAGTTCTTTCTGTTTAGTTTCTTGTTTTCCTGTCTCTGTAGCAATGACCCCATGTAAGGTTAGTAAAACCACACGAAACATTAAGCTACTAGAAAATATTCCAAATGGTGCACACTTAAAGATCTGACCAATCTGTTTTGTAAGTGAGTATAGGTTTGACAGCAAAGAATTTTTGCAAGAACATGGTCTGTATTTATCCTGCTCTTGAATGATGAGTGCCTAGCAGAAGCCTACTAAGATCAAGGACTTTATCCATGATTCAATACTGACATCTTTTTTTCTGCAAAAGTACAAGAACCTGGCCTATCAGCAGTGTTTCTTTCCCGCAAAGTGCACTGAATCACTGCAAGATGCTTTCTTGATAACTGATTCTGCAGGGATTTTTTTTGGAAGTCAATGAGCAGCCCAAGTTTTGTTTAATTGCTCCATTGTATTTATATTAATTCAGTGCATTTAAAAGGCTGCTGTGGCTGGAATGGAAAGGAGGTTATTAGACTATCAAATATTTCGCCTGTACGCTGACAACAAGAAGCTGTCTCTTAACCTGATGACAATGAAAGACAGTGAATGAATCATTGCTTGAGGAAACCAATTTATCTAGTCACTCTGTGTCACTGTTATTTATTACTTATCAGCACATGCTGTTAGTTCAATTAAATATAAAAACCTGAAGTTCTCATCCAGCCCTCCTCCCACTCCAATTTTTAAAGGCACACAACAAACAAGAAAAATGACATGAATCTGCAGTGCTAAAGAAGAACCCTTTGGGTTTATTGTGCTTCTCTTGTTTTAATTAAGCTTTGTTTATTGAAGTTCTGCAGCTAAGGTATGGGGATTATTAATCTTCTTCAATAGCCAAAGATAAAAGTTAGCAGAGATAGAGGACATTATAAAAATACAGTTTAGAGTTCCCCTCTGAGATACACACACAAAAAAAAGAAACGAAGTAGTGATGATTACAACATTTTATCAATAAAAATACAGGGAACTGCAAAGGGCAAACATCTTCTCCCTTTTGCATACAAAGGAATAAGGAATGAAAAATCTTAATTTTTATATATAGGCATGTATGTAATTTATAATGTTAGTAGTAAATGTACATGCCGTTTCACAATATAATCACAGCTGTACAAAAAATCTTACATACATTTCAGTACTGCCTTTCCTCCTGCATCCACGTCCTTTGTTTAAGACATGACGAGGCTAGATTACAGAATTTTTGTACCTCATGAGAGGATTTACTGTTCTTTGCTTAACAGTGCAATTAACTTGGAAAGCCTTCCTTATAAATAAAAAACATAAAATAAATAACATAAATATAAAATTTACTGGTCCATAGAAAATTTGGAGATTTGCTTAATAAGTATCATTGCTAAAGTAATAATAAATTAATGTTACTCTACCCAAGACCCTTTTCCAATGTTAAAGGGAGAGTCTGAATTGCAATTTTAACCAGGTTTAGTTGTCAACCGTTTCAAACACTGTCCGCTGATTCCTGACCCTGATTCCAGTTTTCAGCCACAAGCATGTATTATACCCCCACAGCTTCAGGAGCTGCCATTTTTCACTGATCACAGCTCTCACTTCAGTCAAGTTCATTCCCTTTGGCCTGTTGATATTTAGTGAACAAAACCAGCAACACTACCTTTTGTGCAGCAAGTGGAGACGTAATTAGGGGCCCAGCGGCTCCCTGTTCTCCCCCTCTGTTGTTTATGGTTTGGCTTCCCGACACAAATTTCAGTGTTAATTTAGGGCTGTGGCAGTGAAGTAACATATTTCCAAAAATTGGTCCACTAAAAAGAGTTTCAGTCATTCACATCTTTTAACATGTCATACTTTTCATGAAACAATAAAAATCTTAGTAAATTTCATTTCTCAGTTCTCAGGCAGTCAATGTTTTTATTAAAACATCCCAAAGCAGAAAAAGGGCACTGAACAGGATTCACCAGACTGGAAAGACCCTACCCTGCAAACACACATAGATGCCTGCAAAGCCTCATTATTCTTGCTACAGAACTAAGATTTACCAACTGGAGATTTAGTAAACCCATGATCTACCAATTCCTGTATCAGTTTATTTCACCAAATGAGAATTTACTGATGATAAACATCATAAAGCCATGACATGTATAGAGGCATACTCTTAGAACAATGAAAGCACAGAAATGGATGCAATGAGCTGTCCTGCAAAGCAGATACAACTATTGTATTTTTGAAAAGAATATGCAGATTAGTTAGTGAAACAACTGATGAAGCTCTAGTATTATGTGACCTGACACCAATATTTGGTAAGAAGACACATATTTGAATAGCCTAAGTTCTACCTAAATCCTGATATCTCTTTTTCTATTAGTGGCTTCTAGCTCTTCAGAGTGCCCACACAATATAAAAGAATAGGCTCAGGAATTTAAAGGGCACTTAAGATTGCCTAAATAGGGCCCTACTATGGTAGATGCTATCTATTTTAACTTCCTGGGAACAATATTAATAGCTTTACAGCATTTTCGTACAAAGATAAATTCTGTAAGAAATCTATTTCTTTAAAATACTCTTTTTCACACAGTTAAAGAAGGTCATCTATTAGTAGAGTTGCTTAGATCGATCCACTGAGTATTAAAAGGGTTAGTAGAAATTGAAGACAGAAAATACATTAGCTGCCTTTATAACGGCAGAAGGTCCCTTCAGTTAATTTTCCAATACCACATTCACTCAAGTTTCAGCATACCTCTATGTCAATGTCCCAATGAGGCCCAGAAAGCAAGTTGGAGAAGCTATCAAACGATTAATCTTAATTTTACTTGGGATACAGAGCAGACAGCTTCCTAATAAGATAGTTTAAGGAGTGCATGTATTTGCAACAAAGCAATCCTACAACCTGTAGCAATACAGGAACTGGTGCAGCCAAAGAACTAGGACACTGAAGCAGAAGCATGGGGTTACGCAATGTATAGAAATTCACCCTTATGCAGGAGAAAATGCTACAGTTGCTAAATCTTGATAAACAGCAATCTACCTGTCCTCAGTTCCAGCAAACTGGGTTATGCATCCTAGGTCGGAAGCACCACATTAGGACTGAAGTAACCAGGGTGATGGTCTCAGCCTTTCCACTGATCTCAAGACAGTGACAGCATCACTTAGTCCTTAAATTTCAACATTTCATCTAAGTATGCATATAACAAAATTTCCTTGCCCCTACCTTATATTTGCCTAAATTGCAAGTCATCGCCTTTTACTATTCTGCTCCCAATCCCTTTTTTATGTAGGGACTTACAACTTGTTTATACAGATGGGTTCTGCTCTTAATATATACCTTTCTGAAATGGACATTGTTAAAGCAACACAGCCCCCTAGTGTGGATGCAATTCAGAAGTTTAATTTCCATACAGTTATGAGACACTAAGTTTAATCAGACTACACATAGTAACAATTACAGTGACTTTGCTTAAAAAAACATACCAATAATCAGAAGTGTGCAAATTGGCAAATTTAATAGCTAAAATAGTTCACATTCGGAGCAGTTCAGCTACCTTTTTTGAGCGAAGATCTGCATCACTTCAACAAGAGGAATTAAATCAGGGACCTTAATTCTGATGCCTCATATCTCAAGGACTGGAAGAACCTGGGGTATCACTTGTGTGAGACAATCCAGCACCATTTTCAGAAGTTAGATTTTCAGTGCTCATTCTGTTGTGTAAACACAGGAAATTCAATCAGGATACTGATCAGATTGGAGGAGCAAATGGGACAGAATTCCTTGCTCGAAATGAGCTTCCTGATGTGGTTCTCTACATATCCACATAAACACTAGCTGCCCAATGGTGGTACAGGAGGGAAGAGACAAGGAGACAGCCTGGGAACCATAACCTAACCAAAATATATTCATAGTTCCTCATCAGTACTCATATTCATATTCAGCTTAAATGTCTTTCCTAGTACTCTATTTCTGCCTGTCTTTACAAGCAAGTTTCAACATGTCTAGACTAAACCAGCTTTCCTATTCATGTTTCATGTCCTCTGTTCCTCTGGAGACCTTAGAAGTCTTTGTCTGCATTTGTTCCACTCCCAATAGACACGTTTTCGATACAGACATGCAGAACTGCACACAGTATTCCAGGGAAGTAAAGCTGAGGTTTTGTGAGTAAATTAAGATTGACTGGAGTCTGAAAATGGAAGATGGGATGTAAGGTCATAGATTTGACAGTTCATTCTGTAACATATTAATCAAGAAAAACTTCACAGAACCATTAGAGAGAAAAGACGAAAATTCAGTTTTGAGTTCGACAATAACCAAGACAGGTCCCATGAAAAAAGATGATGTTTTCCCATCTGCTTAAGAAAGCGATGATGCACTGAATGAACATGCTTTTTTTTTTTTTTTTAATCAGAGGTGATTCCTTGTGCTCTACAATGTAATAACCATGCAAAATTTATATTTATGCTTTTGAGGTCTTTCCCTCTCTGATAGAGTCAGTTTGAATAACTGGTACTTGGCTAAACCTTTTTACAGGCTTCAGATTTTTCTTCACCTTTTATGTATTCTGTTTACGTATTTTACTATTAATGCCAAGAAAGGCTCATGAAACATGAGACCTGAATAAAAAAAATCTGGTATTTTAACATTTAAATTTGGCCATAAACAAGGTAAACAAATATTTTTTTCTCTTCATATACTGCAGATTGGCTTAGCAATAAACATGAAGGTTTATATTACAGGGACTAAATTGCAGGACCTCATAATCAGGTTTTAATTTGGTGTCTATGCTCCCAAAGTCATGCTGCTGCTCTTTATGTTTCTGTATTAATTAACCACCTCATCACCCTTCCTGACTAAAGGGTCTATTTCACAACTAATCTTCAATTACCTTATGTGAAAAAGGCATGTTTATCAGTGTCAGTGATCTTACAAAGCTAAATCAATGTTTATAATTTTAAGACGGGCATGTAAATGCCATATAACAACTTAGCATGCATTCATGTGCACAAAACTTTTTTTTTGAGTTGCTGTTTTTTAGAAAAACTTTGACATGATTTATCCACATATGAAAATGAAGTAACTTTAGTTAAGACAACTGCTTTTGTAGCCAATATTTAAAAAAATAATAGCAATAGCCAAACAATCATTTATGACCTTTAAAGCTCTGGCCACATAAGGAATCAGCTGGTGAAGAGACGTTTTGTCCCATCACAGTGCTCCCCCATGGTGGCTGCTGTTTGTGAAACTGTGCTCCCTCAAATACAGACAATGCTGGTGCTACCCAGGTGCCTCACTTGGTGAGATTCACAATGCAGTAACATACTGCTCACGTTTAATGTGGCATCTCAACAGTATCCAGTTCAAACAGCAGCATCTTAAATCATCTGCACAGATGATTTGATTCCCTACGTGCTACCTTTGTATCTACTTACAAAGGAACCTTAAGTCAGTGATCAAAACTTTCATTCGCTGAGATTAATAATTACAATAATTTTAAACAGCAAAGAACATATTTTATAACAGCTTAAAAAAAAAGTTACACAAGGCACTGAGTCTTAGGCAAAATATTTTTGAGAGCAAATACTGTAATGAAGAGAGTGTTAAAACCAGAACTAATTCTTTTCTGAGGAAATGCCTGTGATTTGCCTCTCTAAAGTGGCATGTTGAAGTCTAATTATTATTCTCTATGAAATCACCATAAAAATAACATTAAAGCCTCTAAACAGAAATAATAGATACTTTTGGCTCTCTGGGTAGTCACACCTTTTTATTTACTTAATACAAACAAAATTAACCCTCCTCCTCAAAAAAGCACTGTGCTTCATCTATAAGGACAGCCAAAATTCATTAGAAAATATTTCTGTTGCAGTTCAGAATGTAAATCAGGATCTTTTTCCTCATGCTGACCAACACTCAGTGTGTAGTACTTTTTCCCAACAAAGTGTTGATCAAAAACCAGTAAAATTATTTTAAGGTTTCATCAATAATTCATGACTGAATTTTATATACAAATTGCCTCTTCCTCCAAGTGAAATACTAAATTTGTTTTTCAAGGAAAAAATCAAAGAGATATTTAAAAGTGAACAACAAAACAGTTGTATAATAAATATTTTAAATACAGTGGATTTTTTTTAACTGTGCAGTGATACAAATCAATGCAGGAACCAATATAATTTAGCTGATCTGTTTTTACCCTAAGCAACAACAGTACAATATTCTAAAAATGAATCAGCACTTGTGTAATCAATCACACTAAGTCTCTCATGATAGATTTTTTATTTTATTTTATTTTTGTAAACAGCTTGATTTAATTTTCTTGGAATCCTTCTGCTCTTTTAACTTCAAATT